>NW_015667282.1:493679-497462 GCF_001515625.1 Sinocyclocheilus rhinocerous
ACAGGCTACACTGCCACCTACAGGCAGACGATCTCAATTGAAGCTGGAGAGGAAGACGGGGACTGTCTGCACATGCGGAGAGGCTTCCATCACATCATCCAGGGCTTTCCTCACTGTGTTGTCACTGATGGAGTCATCAATTTCTTTCTTGCCAGGACAGATAAAGTGCAGCAGGTGGGCTTTGACCCCCGGCTAGCCCGTGTTGCGCATTTGGGTGAGTTTTCAATGGAGTCCAAACACAAAAGTAGGTGTTTCTAGGATTGTGGTGTATTTTGCAGCAAGATTTCACAAAAATGAAACTCCTCAATTAGGTATGCACCAATATTAAATTCTGAGGCAAGATACTGATAAGCTGATAAGTATTTTGTGTTGTGCTGATAATTATGTTATGACTGCTGTATTAAAACTATACTATTTTATATAAATAAATATATATATATTCACTGAACAAAATTATAAACGCAACACTTTTGTTTTTGCCCCCATTTTATGTGCATATATGCCTTTTGCTTTATTAAAGCAGCAGCAATTGTCATTATAAGAAATTACAAACACGCTGACACAAAAAGGGACAAAAATTTCCTAATTTCTATATTTTGTTTTACAGAGTTTTTTATCGATGGACTCGGCTCCCTGCATGTTGGGTCATGTGATGATGTCATAGTGAACCACGCCACCAAAATCAAGCTGCCGTGGGGCCAGTCGGAAAGCGACAAAACTTACGCAAGGTTCCGCTACCCTCCTGCTTCATCTGATGCGACACACACCAAAAATGGCCTCTTGTACTTCAAAAACCGCTTCCAGTGTCTAACACACAACTGAACACACCCTGGCTATGCCTTCATCCCTTTCTCTCATCCCCCCTAAACGAACACTCTCTCCCTGAGTAGCTAACGGGACCTGTGAAGACACTGGAAGTGTGCTGTGTATGTACTGTATTTGGTTCCATGTAAGGGTCATAATGTGATCACATGACTGACAGATGAGATGCACATTGATGGCTGGTTAAGATTTTTTTGATACCTGAAGATGTCGTATTTTTGTGTCTCCTTTCTTTAGCTTTATTTTTGTTCACAAGAATTCTTTAGATACAGATCAAACCATTCCGTAAATTATGCACAGCCGTCTTTTTCTCCTCAGCCAACCGTGTTTCAGTATCACATTTAAAGGGATAGTGAGACCAAAAATTTATTTTGTCATCATCTACTCACGTGGATGTTGTTTCAAATGCATAAAGGAGACTTTCAAGCTCCTTAATGACAAGGATTTTTTGACAGAATTTTCAATTTTGAGTGAACTAGTCCTTTAATTGATGAGAAAACAGAAGAAGTTTCTTTTGAAACGAAGAGAAGACAGCGGAGGTAAACATTTTGAACCATGACTTTTAGAATTTTTAAGTCCAGTTAAAGGGAGACCATTTCTTTGGGACATTGACATGGAATGTCACATCAGCTCCCTGCCTGGCATTAATCGTGTGTGTGCTTATGTGTGTCTGTGTGTGTTTTATTGAGGGTCGTCTCTCTGTATGTTTGCACTAAAACAAATGGACTTCAATTGGAGAGACTCGACCCTCAGCGTCACTAAAAAGAAGGAATGGACTGAACATCATTATCAAGCTAAAACCACAGATGATCCAAAATATCACTATCTCTCTCTCCCTCTCACATACACTCTCCGACAGATTTCTCAGCAAAAGATGGAGGGGTGATTCATTGTACATCAGTAAAATCTGTATTTGATTTTTTTTTTGTTTTAAAGAGTGACTGTGCCAAAGGCTTAATTACTGTCCTTGTATGACTTGTTTATTGTTTGTACTTTTTTTTATTTCCTTTATTCTGGGTTCTTTTTAAGATTGTATCCTATTGTACTGAAGCATGAAGATAGCAGCCAGATGTGAAGTCCAATGCCAGCTTTTATAAATGTAGTTAGCAATCACATCGTAAGCGTATATTCCAAAGGCGCTTACTGTACGGGTTTTATTTATTTATTTATTTGTTTGATTGTTTGTTTGTTTGAGCTGGATTTCATCCAAAGCCAGATTTGTGGGGAAAAAGGTCAAGTCAATGGCTTTTGCTTTGCAGAATGGCTGAGACAACTAGCCTTACTAAAATAAAAAAAGCAGCATTAATAAACTTTTCAGAGTAAATGGCAGAGATGTGCAAATAACAAAAAATATGAAATAAAATGGTTATTCAAATGTTAGGCTATATCTACACAGTATCAGTCAAAAATATGAAAACACCTACTGATTCTTTATTCATTCTTATTATTATTTTCCACATAAATTTTGTGATGAAAATGTCGAACCTAAAAACAAATCAAAATTAAATGTTATATTCTAGCTTTTTTAAAGTAGCCAAACTCTGCTCAAAAAAACATTACAAAAAAACTAGGTTTCTAAAAGACATTCATAAACAGACACTATGTATATTTCTCAACAAAAATTAACCTTTAAGATCAAAAGGTCATGATAAATGTGTCCAAACCTTGATTTGTACTCTATATTTCATAGAAATAAATAATAGTTAAAAAAATTACCTGTATGCAGCCACCTTCTGTAGAGTAAAAGCATGGACGAAGCCGATGTAATTGCTGTCTAATCCAATGTATAACATCCTTTTGCATAATTTTAATTACGTTTGTTTGCATATTGTTTGTTTTATGTGTGTGTGTGGGAGAGAGATAAGTGTTTTTTAAACTACATCAAGTGGGCTTTACTTTGTTGCTCATGAACAGCATGAGGCCCTAAAGACTGTTTGCTGCATTATACATTGAATCACAGATTCTTCAAATAATGTTCAACATTATGGCCTTGTCAAAGATTATACCTATGTGTGTGAGTGTGTGATAGTTTTCCCCTTCCTTTCTGTTACATCCTGTCTAAAAACGGTGCCATACAGGAGTAAATAAGTGCATGACTGTCCAGAAAGCCTTAAAAGAGGTTAAGGAAGTGAAAGAACACATAATGGATTTTACATAATACATAATTCAGTACATAATGGATTTTAATGAGTGCACAGGTTGAATATAACAAGCAATGGTGTAAAATGGAATTGAAAACTAACTCTTGTGCACTTGCTTTGTATCTTGAATGCCATATGATGCTCCTCAAAACAGAAAAAAGTTATAAAATCCTTTTAAATTTTTCTTTATCGCTCTCTACCAGTCCTGAAAAAGACAACTGAAGGATGCAGTCCTGCAATACTAAGTATAGAGCTGCTATGATTCTGTTTGAAGAATGCTTCCATTTGTCTACCCTGCATATTCAGGTGAAAGCATGAGCGCAAGGTCAAAAAGGAGCATGTAAAAGCATTGGTGTAAGGCTACTTGATTCTTACGGTTAGTTTCAGATGAGCTTAAGATGATAGGAGCTTGAGCAGATATGGGAAGCTGAATATCTGATTTTCTGGCTGTGTATTAAATGGCGAGTTTGAATTTTTGATGATATTTAAAGCGTGTTTCTCAAAAACCTCCCTGCTTCCTCTTCACTTTACTGCAATGATCATGATTCTGTCTCCTCATCTCTGGGTTTCTCACTGTGTCTGCATGACTCCTAATTTCTGTTGGTGTTTTGTATCTCTACCAGTGGGTAGCTAATTCTCTGTCCCCCAAAAAGTATGGCTGCCTATTGATCATTTTTTAAAGGGGTCATATGATGCTGCTAAAAAGAACATTATTGAACAGCCGGCATTGTAGTCTACTCTACCTGGATCAGGAAACCATAAAAATGTGCTGGACACATCTGAATATTTGGGTTAAACTGTTCTGGAACAGTGTTGTAAA
>NW_015667282.1:497497-499632 GCF_001515625.1 Sinocyclocheilus rhinocerous
AATACATTCAATTTTTGTTATGGTAGCAGAAAATGTAATCTAGTAGGTGTAAAATACTCAAATTGTTAACATTGTCAAAGATTGAAGGTTGTGATAGATTTACAGTTTGTGTGAATTATTATATTGAAATGGCAGTCAGAAGAATAATTAGGTTATAATAGATAATTAAATAAATTCAGTCTTTTATCAGACATAATTAACTCAAAAATGGACTAAGTCTTCCTTTACTTCTTTATAATGTTCTCATGAGGGTAACAGATGGGCCACTGTACGAGTTGAGGGAAGAGGAAGATGAGAAACTGCCTTAACAGGACTGACAGAAAGCTGAAAATTACAGGAACAGAGTGAAATCATAAGTCTTTAAATGAAATATCAGTTTTCTACAAAAGATGGAACTCTGGACTCTATGTTTTTGGGCTTTTAATGAACAAATTCTGATAAGTCAACTTAACAATTCAGCAAACTCTAACCTTTCAATGAGGCATAGAAGGTTGTGAAGAACTCCAGGAGCGCATACAGGGCAGACCTTGGCGGTCTATGGAGGCAGAGCTAAAAGGTTGCAGGCCAGAGTTCAGTGAGGGTGAAGTTGTCAAGTTCTTTCCCAGGCTGAGAGATTTAATTTCTTTCCTCTGGAATTCAATGGGAGACTGCAGGGCTATGACAGGGGAGATAGAGTAGATGAAACAGAACAGTGTCCATTAAGAATTCTGCTCTAAGGCAAGGTCACAGAAAGGTCATGGAAGGTATTACGATGGTGATACCGTTTAAGAAGTTGCGCTGTGTCTCCAGCATCTGTATGATGTCATTTGCCCAGGTCATTATGATCTCTGGAGATGATGCACGAAGAATTAATCGTTGCATGCTTCCATCAATATTACGAGATGTCAACACCATCCGACATGGGTCATCTGGGCAATGATCCTCAATGCCCAAACAACTAATCTATGAAAGATACAAATGTAGAAATAAACATTTACCCTCATATTTGTTTGGCCTACAATCTCTTACTTTCTCTTCTGCTTCCCACCTTGATGCTGTTTTTATAGATGTATCCTGGCAGGGAAAATCCTTTCTTGCGGTCGATTGGCTCACTGAGGATGACAAGTTGCTCGAAGAGAAACACCCGTCTCTCTTTTGGACGGGAGAGGATGCTGTTCTCATTCTCAATGAATGTGAAGGTGTCCTGTTGCAAGAGTTTTCCTTGTGCTCTAAGCTGACCCTATATGAACCCAATCAATCACGAGTCATTCAAGTGCATTTTTACCTTCAAATATAGGTAGAAGAGAGCTAATAAAACTAACCATAAATGGCCTAAATAGATAATTATTTTATAAATAATGGACTCGTGCTGTGCTCATTTTGGATACTGGAGCAGTCCAAGGTAAAGTAAACATTTACATTTCTGCAGTTTATTTGTGTCTCATCTTACCTCAAAACCCTGTAGTCTTCCAACATTCATCATGTCATTACATCGCTTTGGAACAAAACACATCACCTCTACTGCCCTCTGAGATAAGGACACAAAGAGAACAGAATAATAATTCAGTATGTCACCTGAGAATGAGTTTACTCTCTTTTGCTCAGTCTTATAAGCCAGTACAGACTGCACCTACCTCAAGATCTTCTGTTTGTCTGCCTGCTTTAGTGTAGTACTTCAAGAAGTCCTGTAAATAAATGCACATAAACACAGAATATAGGGAGAATATTAGATGAACAGGCATTTTAGCTCAGCTCCTTAAATTATAAAGAAGGACAAGAATATATATGGAAAATGAGGCGATGACTTAAACGTTTCTGTGCTGTTTTTTTTAACTTACGATCCAGTTTTATCTATATAACAGTTCAACAAGGCATGATCAATTTTATTTTCTTACAAATCACTATATAGCAACAAAAGCCATCATAATACTTTCATAAATACCTGTTTGTTGCTACTTGGTATCAGCACATACAATGATAAGATTTATAACAATGACTAAAGTTTGAGGATAATCCCTGAACAGTGTTGGGAGTAACGCATTACAAAAGTAATAATATTACAGTAGTATATTACGTTTTGCTGTAACGCAGTAATATAACGCATTACTAATCAAATTTGGGTAATATTATTACTCGTTACATTCTCAGTAACGCAG
>NW_015667282.1:500016-521324 GCF_001515625.1 Sinocyclocheilus rhinocerous
CTTTTTAGCAGCATCATATGACCCCTTTAAAACTTTTCACAATTGTTACATGTTGCTCTACCATTCTAAAGTGTGGGGTCCGTAAGACTTATTTTTTTTTTTTTAAGAAATTAATACTTTTTCAGCAAAGATGTATTAAATTGATCAAAAGTAACAGTAAGGACATAACAATATAATGCTAATTTAATGTAACAAAATATTTATTTGAAATAAATGCTGTTCTTTTTAACTTGCTCATTAGAGACTCATCAGAGAATTCTGAAAAAAAAAAATGTATCAAAGTTTTTAACACTGATAATAATAAGAAATGTTACTTGAGCACCAAATCAGCATTTTAGAATAATATCTGAAGATAATGTGACACTAAAGACTGGAGTAATGACTGCTGAATTTCAGCTTTGCCATCACAGGAATAAATTACGTTTTAAAATACATTAAAATAGATAACAGTTATTTTAAATTATTAGAATATTTTAACTTTCTGCCTTGGTTAGCATAAGATACTTCTTTCAAAAACTTTAAAAATATTATGGACCCCCAAAGTTTCAAACAGTAGTCTATTTGAAGAATTTTAAGCTGATAAACAATTTTTCACATTTTTCTGTAACATCTGAATAAGTAACACCCAGGTAGTTGAAGCTCCCCCTTTGGAGTCCAACTATTTTTTTTTTTAATCATGCACAATTAGAAGAAGTAGCTATTTTAAAAGACTATGTACTTGTCGACAAGCTCACACAAACACACCTTCAGCAGCAGCTGATATTTCATGATTCTCTGAACAGGTTTGATGAGCAGGTCATCTAGCTGCAGTCTGTGACCCAGCTGTTGTCTCAGCTCCTACATGCAGAAAGAGCACAGGACAGGCATAGACCTTGACCTCAAACACCAAAGAGTAAACACTGCCTTATAATTATATTCTGATTTGACCTCATTTCAATATAAATTACCTCAAAATAGGTTTCAATGTACTCTGAGACGATGTGCTCTGACTTTGGCTTGTTCTGACAGTAAACCACATACATGTTGAGCCGCTTCTCCTGGAAAACACACTGAGATATTAATTCCTTAACATACATTTCAATTTATGTAAGATGGATTACTGCATTAAATGTTGACTATATCACCAGCAATTTAACTTGCAAGAAGGAAATAAAACATAGACTTACATGTTTGATAAACAGTTGTGCCAGCAGGTCAGGTTCCCACACACATTTCTCCAACTCCCCAAGAAAATAGCTGAGACAAAAGAAAAATAAAGGCAGCAGCTGTAAGAAGGTCAGGTTTACACATCTCAATGGGCACAGATCCTATCAATAGGTGACCTACTCTTTGTGCCAGTCATAGATCTGATGAATGTTCCCAAACACAATTTTATCCTTTCCCACCAAATACTCGGGCACCCCAACACTTTTCATTGTAGCCATATAACCCTGGAGAAGGGAGAACATGAGAGTTAAAAAGAATGAATGAGTAAGATCTACTGACTGAATGCATTTATATGTTACCTCCACTACAAGCCCCAGATCTTCCACATACAGCTTCTCTGTTTCTACCAGCTCTGTCAGCACATATCTATGAGACATAAGGTATACCAGATTTGGAGAAGGATTATAAACAATATCGTTTTCCAGAAACCATGGGTTTGGGTCACTATCAATCAAATACCAACATGCTTTTCTCAAAAGCAGTTCTTCTCTCCTGCTCATCATCCTCTGGGCTCTGCGACTGTACATGTGTCTCGTCAGTCAAGTCGGGAACTCTCTCCCCAGAATGCACATCGCAAAACTGATGCCTCTGAAATTGGACTCATTAGATGTCACAAGCACAAATCTGCAATTATGTATAAAAAATTTCAGTACGGTCCAGTGTTGTGTATTACCTGCAGGAGATAATTTAGGTATCTTGGGTAATAGGGACTGTCAGGAGATGCTGGCCCTGAAAGTTCAGCACAGTCCTGAATTCCACAGAAAGAGAAAGTGTGTACAGTTTTAGTGTAATATATAAAAATAACACAGAGGATTCCGTTTCTCTGTGACAAACATTAGCATTCAAAAGTTTTGGATTGGTAAGATTTTTTTTATGTTTTTGAAAGAAAAAACACCAAGGCTGCATTTGTTTGTTAAAAACAGTAATATTGTGATATATGTGATACATTTAAAAACTGCTTCATATTTTTGTAGAAACGGTGATACTTTTTTCAGGATCCTTTGAGGATTTTGTAACAATTCAAAAGCCTGTGCTGTAATTTTTGATCAATTTAAAGCATACTTGCTGAATAAAAGTATTAATTTCTTCTTAAAAAAATCTTACTGACTTCTAACTTTTGAATGCTATAGTGTAAATGATGTCCATACCAGAGATCTGTAGGAGCGGGGCAGTTTTTTGGACTCCGTTGGGCTCAATGGGCCTTGAGTAGATGAGAGAGGGAGAAACATATAGGCTGACCCTTCTGGGCTCTGAATGACCTTTGAGCTTTGACCCTTGCCAGATCTGCCCAGACTAAGCTTTCGAACTGGGCTGCTCAACCATCTCTTGAGGGCCTTGATGGAGCGCTGTGGTGTAGTAGATGGTTGTCTAGTGGAAAGAGGCTGATGGTTGCCGGGTGAGATTGGAGAGAGGTCATCAGTGGAGACGGAGGTTGAAGGTATATCAGGAGGCAAAGAGGCATCGCTGAGCCCTGTCAATGTGTATGACTCTAGAGTGAGAGAGTGAGAGAGAGAGAGAGAGAGAGAGAGAGAGAGAGAGAGAGAGAGGAGATAGAAGAGGTCATCAGTGGAGACGGAGGTTGAAGGTATATCAGGAGGCAAAGAGGCATCGCTGAGCCCTGTCAATGTGTATGACTCTAGAGTGAGAGAGTGAGAGAGAGAGAGAGAGAGAGAGAGAGAGAGAGAGAGAAAGGGAATGTAGAAGAAGATCTTTAAAACATTTAAAAAAAGAAAAAACCTGGTGCTTAACACAAGAAAAAATAGCATTTATATTTACGGTGAAGAAAAAATGGCAGCTGGCAACATTTAACTAATGATTGGATGACGTACTGACAACTATAACGACAAAACAGGGAGTGCAATAGAAGACTTAAAGTTAATGAGAAGTGACCTTTATTTCGAAATTACCACTGGACAGCCATAAAAAAAAATTTCATGCTTCTTCATTTATTATTATTATTTTTGTATTATTCATTTATAATTTGAATGTTATTTTTCCATTAAAGTTTATCTTTGTTCTATTAAAATATTATACATGTTCATCATAAATTATAAAGTAAAAAACATAGTTTGAAGTACTTTACAGTAATATTCATAGTATTGATATTTTTCCTAATTAACAGTTTTTTACAGTTGCATTTTTATTTTTTTATTTTTTTAATTAAAACAATTTACTGTGCTAAAGAAAACATTTCTCACTGTTACATTTTTATTCATTTATTTATTTTATTAAAACATTTTTACTGTGCTAAAGAAAAAAATTCTCAGTTATTCAGTTGACACATCTATGACGAACATTTGTACAATATGCTTATTTGGTGCTGAAGAAATGTTTCTTCAATTAAAATGTTCTTAATTAGATTTGAAAATGGCTGTGCTGCTTAATATTTTTGTGTAAATCATGATTTTTATTCAGGATTCTTTGATGAATTAAAAGTTTAAACAACAGCATTTTTCTGAAATGTAATATTTTTGTCTTTACTGTCACTTTTGATCAATTTAATACATATCCTTGCTGAATAAAAGTAGTTTTTTTCAATCAATCAATCAATCAATCAATCAATCTATAAAAATCTTACACCATACTTTTGAATAGCAGTACATATGTGCAATGATTTAATAAGGAGAGAATTAGGAGAAACAGAGAGTAATATGATTGATATATCGCAAGGGAATTTCCAGCTCCATCACTAATATTCATCTTGCAGTTATGTTTGCTGAATTTTCCACATAGTCATGAGAGGTGGAACATAAATATAACTGGCAGCACATGGAAGAGATTCTGCCTTATAAGCAGATGATACAGCTTAAAATGGTTTGTTTTTTTCCATGTTTAAACGCTTTAATGTGCAAAATGGGGGAAACATGCCCTATTTGAAGGGCATGAAGGGAAAAAAAGATTTTGAGAGAGAGAGAATGGGATTCTACTTTTTCTGTGTGGAATATGGATTAGCTGTTTCTAAAGGCCACATAACCATAATCCTGCAACAACCATTCACACACACACACACACACACACATATTGCATCAGCAATAATACATTTCTATAGACAATCCAGGTTCAGCATTTTTTCAAACTACAGGTCGAATGATGAAGCAACAGAACAATGGTAATAATTAATACACTTGTTTTCAAGCTCTAAAATGTGTAATATGAATTAAGATCTTATTGTTAATTAATCCTTTTGGTCTAATCAGGTATGGGAACATATTCAGAATAGTCATCCTGTAAAAACAGCAAAGCCTACCAAACCAGACAAATGCAAATACACTCAGAAAAATGTAAAAAGTGACAAAGCAACTAATGGATCTCTTACCTTGCTGTCTGAAGCAGCACTCACACCTGGCCAAAACTTTCTGAGAGAAGCATGCACAGCCACACACCCTTGGGCCACGACGCCCCTTCATACCAGCCGAGTAAACACTGCTGTACGACCCTGTAGCATGGCACTGTGACGATGTTAACTCCTACTCTCCTACTCTCAGTTCAGAGGTAATCCAGAGCTCTGAATTTACACGCAACATCTGTATAATCCCTCTGCTGTTATCCACATAGACCCACATCACATCATGCCTGGGTTCATAAAGATATTCTTTCTGTAGACTGCCTCTTCACCTTCAGGAGGCAATGAGGAAGGTCAGAGTAAAAGAATGAGATAGGAAGGAGATGTAAAAACTGTGATACTACTTTATTTTTAGCTGGTACTGTACTGACAGTCAGTGTGTGAGAGAGGGAGGCAGAGAAAGAGAAGGGATGTGGTTAATGTCTTGGGCTCCTCATGTGCTCTCCACTGCTAGTGTACACTTCACATTTGCTGAAGTCTGTCTCTCAAAGAAATGGAGATTGACTGTTAGTTACTGTTAACTGTCATTTCTGCACAACTACAAAATTAATGACTGTTTCCAAACAAGTTTCTTAAAGTCACAATGAAATGGAAACAGTGTCAGATATTTTCCTACGTATTGTGACGCATATCCAGGTGTAACGAATTTTCAAAAAAGAAAAAATGTATGGCGGGGACTTGGTTCTATACGCATCAGTAGTTAATTGGATTTTAAGGTGTGGTGTTGCAGTCAAAAATGGAAGCAAAAGTTAATGTTTTTTTTTTTTATGAAACATTTATATGAATCGGTCACAAAATAATTTATCTACAAAAATGCAATTTAGTGTAAATTTTAATTTAAGGAAATTCTGATAATCTTTTCTTCTGTATTGTGACATTTATACGAGTGAAGCAGCTCCTTGAACAAGAAAAAATGATTGATTCCATCCAACCTCAAATGTGACAGGTTGCTAGAGGGGGAGGGAAAGTTAATGTTTTTGAGTAAAGATTATGAGGGAACATGAAAACAAAACAAAACAAAAGAATAAATCATGGGTCTCCAAACTCGGTCCAGGAGGGCCAGTGTCCTGCAGAGTTTAGCTCCAACTTGCCTTAACACACCTACCTGGAAGTTAGCAATGCTGGGTCCCAATGTGCCTACTTATACTACGCCCTTAAATTATGTACTCATTTGGTGAACAAAAAAGTATACACACTTTTGAGTGTGTAGTAGAAGAGTACTCAAGCTTTGAGACATACTATCACGTCATACAATTGCGTCTTTAACAGACTGCTCTGTCGCATAGTTACACACACCCTGTCACTGAAAACTGACCTGTCAATCATCTTGCCATCGGGAGGACCGGGAGAAATCCCGGTGGCTTGGCGGCTGATTTGGCCCGCTGCCCTGTTTTTTTTAATTTTTTTAGTTAGGCTATTATTATTAATATTTTATATTTATGCCTTCTTAATTTACCAAAGTGATAATTTCCGATTTTTTCATTTTAATAAATCGATAATAAATCATAAATCAGTTAGTCTTGACTGGCAGCACTGCACCTGTTCCGCGCTTCCGTCGAACGACTCGATGAAAGAGAGAAAGCGGCCAGAAGAAGCAACATGTAGCAACATCACTGACCTGGTCAGGGCTTCAAGTGCAGGTCAGTTTCATCTGTAAATAAGCTAAAGAGTTTTGTCTTTATTAACGTATTTGAGTATTAAACTGCTAGTATGTTAGGCAATCAGTAGCACCCCATTATTATCATCATTCAGAATACTGTGCTAAAGGTCATCAATATCGATTGTAAAGTTACATAAATAATTAAAGCTGCAAGCAGCATTTATCGGGGTTCAAGCGTATTAAGACCTTTATGCCATCTATGGTGTTAGGGTCTAGGCCTAAAAAAACTAGAGAATCTAGAGAATTGTACTGCAGTGGTTTTGAGGTTTAGTGAAATACCTAGGACCTTAAGGCAAAGTTATAGAGAATGAGGAGATTCAACATATGCTATGAATATTGTTTATGTGTGATACGTAGCGCCACCCGGTGACTGATTTCTTTCATACTTCACACAGACCACTAGAGGCAAGAGCCAAACAGGCCCACCAAGTTTCGTTTTGATCGGCCTCCGTTAACCTGGTCTAACAGGTTCTCAAATTTCATAGGCCAATGGCAGCCATGTTTTTTGAGAGACGCGAAGGTCCTCATAGACATTCATGGCACCTTCGACCAAGACACTGCATGCCAATGTTCAAGTCAATCGGATTAACTGTTGCGTAGTTATAGCCATTTTCATGTTTTTTCCTGTTATAGCGCCACCAAGTGGACAATCACTTTACCATCATGGCAACTTGGACAAGGACAGTGCATGCCAATTTTCAAGTCAATCAGACTAACTGTTGTGTAGATGTAGTGGTTTTCATGTTTTTTTTCCTATTACAGTGCCACCAAGTGGCCAAAAGCTAATTTTTTTTTACTGTGACCTCGGACTGAGCTTCTACACATGTGTACCATGTTTAGTGAAAATATCTCATTGCAATCAAGAGATATAACCATTTTAGTAAAAGGCAACTGCTACTTCAAACGTTTTGGCGTTCTGTTGCGAACCTGAATCACCAATCGAAATTCTTTTGATAACTTTTTGCCATGAGTGTTTCTAGATGATGCATGCCAAGTTTTGAACAAATTGCACAAATGGCCTATGAGGAGTTCGAAAAAGTAGATTTTTCAAATAATATCAAATGTTTAACGAACAATTTGATTGACAGCAGTGGTTCTTGAGGCAAAGTTGTTCAGAATGAGGAGATTCAACATATGATATGAATATTGTGTGTATGTGTGATACGTTGCGTGATATATAGGGTCTAAAACACGATTGCACCACCTAGCCTTTCACCAGTTGTCTGAACATGCGCTTCTAACTAACTTTACATTTGGATATGGCTTAATTGAAAATGTGTGGGTTTTTTCTTGTCTTTAAGGAACTTTCTCTCTCTCTCTCTTTCTCCCCCTTACATTCACAGACGTGCAAACTGACAGAAAGTAAATTAATTATCATTTATTTTCTTGTCTTGCGCTAGGTGTGGACTCAGGTAAAGAGTGCGTTTGCATGTTTTGAGTGTATGTGTAACAAAGAATTCCTGTTCAGTAAAAAAGAAAAAAGAGAGAGAAAAAGACCTCTCCTACCGCTCATAAGCATTATGAAAGGGTATCTTTGACCCCTCACCTTTGCCCTCAGGTATGTGTTTGGGTCTTGAGTTCCAGCTTTGTTCTGCATTTTCCCATTCTGTACCCTTCTTTGAACAACCCTGTTTGTCTTCCAGCAAAAGACTCCTTTCAGTGTGTTCTTGCATCTGAAACGGGTCATAAAAATTAGTGTTATCCTCCAGCTCTGAAAGGGCAGAGTTGTAACCAGTTTTACTATCACAGCAGCTATAAAATACATGTCGATATGCAATACAATGCATTTCATGAGCAATTCATATGGCCCTTGAAAAAACACATACCTCCTCAAACTAGACCAACAACACACTATGAGTCTCAAGAAAACATTTAACCCCAAAATTAAAAGAAAAAATATATATTGCATGAAAAAAAAAAAAACGTTTTTTAGGACCAATTTCCCCTAGATATTCACCTAATGTATTTGAATGTTTGCATTCCCAATGGTAATTCTCTTTACTGGTTTTATGTTTATTTACAGTAAATCCGCATAAATTAAAGACAACACAAAATGTACCATGACATATAAAAACAATGACAATTTAATTAATGTCATTATTTTTAACATTGCAGTTATTCAATTATATATTTTTTCTACCACAGTAAAAAAAAAAAAAGGTTCAAATAAAATGGGCTTAATTTTTTTTAATAAAAATCTGTTTATTTTTATATATCAGCAGTTGCTCTGTGTTTCCCTGAAGTTTGGCCAAACTCTTCATCTTCCTCTTTCTCTGTCTCTGGATAAATGAAGGAAATGTCTGGCTCCTTGTTTTGTTGTGTCTTCTGTACTGGTACTGTCCAGCTTAATCCCCATTCAGCTCTTCCTGACTCACTGACACACATTCTTATCTTCTCTCCATCTGCTGTCCACCACCCATTCCCTCCCTCTTCTCCAACACACTTTTGCTTTATCTTGTCCTCCGAGAGAGTGTGCAACGAGAGAAAAAAGAGAAAGAGCTTGACATGTTATCCTACAAATACTGTATGTACAGGTACAGGATTTTATAATTAGGGTTTTTCCTTAGGGTTAGTCTAATTCATTTATAATTACAACAAGAAGTCAGTGGAAGGTCTCCAACATGACATTTATCTATATATCCTTGTCCCCATGAGGAAAACCATAAACATACTAAATAATGTCTTTATAAAAATCTTTGGGGGTTAGGTTTAAGGATAAGGGATATAAAACATTCATCACACACTCCAGAAAGTATTTTAGTGCAGTTATATGAAAATAGTAATGAAAACAATGCTTTCTCTTTCTTTTCTTTTTTATATAATTCTAAATTGCTCAGTCCTGTCAGTTGCAGTTGTGTAAATTCTGTTCTAATTGTATTAAATATTCATTTGTGGTTTGCGTTGTTTTAGAACAATCATCCGCAACATATTCAGTATATATGCATGTCATCTGTATGCTTATATAACAACGATCACTCACTTCCTTAAGTGCTGCTGGGATATAGGAGGATTAACTTAATATGAACTTAATTTAGGGATTTAGGATGTTTGTGAAGACCTGATGATAAAAGAGTTTTTATCAGTTTTATCAGAGATTTTTATCAGTCCCTTCAGAATTGCAAGAATGAATGCAAATTAGCTTGTGATTTTATTTTTATTTAAAAAAAAATTTTTTTTGCATAAAATGCTTAAGCCTGTATGTTCAGTTATTATGCACAAAATATGTATAGGTTGTTGTACTACTGACGTTGGTGTATACATAATGATTATTGGTATTTATTTGTGCCACAGTAATCAGACAAATTTCTGTAGGACTGCTTTATGGAGATGGATTGTCCTGTTATGAACAGTGTTAATTACCAATTAAACATTTAAACTGGTCATGTAAGCACAAAGCTTAATCTTTTTAATACTTATACTCTAGTGAGCCAGTGAGAGTATGAATGCCTTTGTTTGTCAGTACGAGACAGAGAAAAAGAAAAGGAAACAATTTTGATAGAGTGTGTGTGTGTGTGTGTGTGTGTGTGTGTGTGTGTGAAAGGTGATTATGCTCTGAAAGCCTATATTGGGTCTTTTCTGATCCTGAAAGGCATTAGTCAGTCTAATGACCTGAGGTGTTACGGAGCATGTATATGCCCATCTGTGATCACATCAAATACTACAACACACACTATGAAGACGTGAAACTGATGGTTGTATTTTCTGCAAGCTGAGGTTTCTGATAATGACTTGTGAATGTTTAAAGGTATAGCAGCATTTACTGAAGACACCTCTTTTCTTCTGAAGTGTGAACACAGGTGAGTTATACTCCATATTTATACAATCTCTATTATAAATCAAATTTAAAAGGTATGTGCCAGACTCTCAGGAAGCATTTAAGAGCATCTTAAGAGAGCATTAAAGAGACTGTTTTTGTTTTATTGTTGTAATCTTTGGTTTTGTATTTTACAAGATTTTTTATGAAATGCACATCTAAAGAAATGTTTAACTTATTGCTGTTTTGAGAAACCGAAATACCAGCTTTTGTAACTAAACGAAATGTTTCACAAAAAATTGTTGTATAAACACATACATGTATTAATGGTAGAGTTAATTGAGGAAATGTGTGTTTTTAGTGTACCATATGTAAGCCTTTTTACAGGTATCTGTGTATTTTAAGCCTGAGCTGGCCAGATTTAGCACTGACAATTAAAGCACAGCTCCCAGGCTAAATCCGGAGCTATGAAAACTCCCAGTTTTCTTGCATCAGAAGTTTTTGAAGTAATCGAACAGTAATGGTTGTCATCACAGACAGTGCATTATTTTTATTTCATGTATTTATGGATGGATGGATAGATAGATGGATTGGATGGAAGTTTCTTTCACTTGGTTAGAGAGCGTTGTGGTTTATATCCTTTGGTATTTTTACATCAAGACAGGGGCCATAAACTCTTGGAGTGCATTCCTTCATCTCAGGGTGCTGACCCACTACAACCATGTTGGAACACTTTCCTCAAATGCCAGCAAAGATGGTGTAGGCAAGATTGAACTTTGCAGACATGGCAGCAGTTCAAAGCTCTGCCTTTAAGGACCCAAACCTTGGGTCAGGCCCGGATGAGGATGAAATCTCATTGTTGGAAGAAGAGTCAGACTCTGGAAGCTTGCTCTCTGATGATTCTGTTCTCCCCGATTACGAACAAGAGGAAAGGACAAAGGGAACTGCCAACACACTATATGAGGCTTGTGTCCAAAATGACCCAGAGGCACTGAAGAGCGTGTTGGAACGAGGTGTGACCTATGATGAGGTCATGGAAGTTGACATTAATGGCAGGGTAAGACAGATTAGTATTAGAGAGCATGAGACAGAATGACTAATCACAGAGCAGAAAAATCAGTAATGCAATAAAAATAAGTAGTATAGGGACGAATTCACACTAACTAATTGCTTATTAGCATGCCTATTATTAACATGAATTTAACGTGAATTTTAATTAACTTTTACGTTTTTGTTTAATATAAATTTCTAGGTCAACCTGGATCGCTATTTGGGTTTCCTTTGAGAAATTCAAATGCTTTTCACTGGATAAGTTTAATTAGGTCTGAGGTTCTTGTTTAGTTCTATAACATACATTGTCACCCTAAATTTGAACTACAACTGCAATAAGGTTGTGTGTATGTTTGACAAATGGAACTACATAATCCTTATGTAGCAACTTGTTGACGACACTTCCGAAATTCATGTTTGAGGCATGACTACGTGCAATTGTAACTTAAACGCGTGAGAAAATCAATTTAAGTAATGTAACGAATCAGCTCATGGGAAATATGAATAATTAATCATAACTAGTTATAATTAATTATGAATATTTTAGATCCGCTGTAGATATTTACTTGACCTCTCAGGGTCAACTGTCTTGTCAATTCTAAGAACGTTAATTTCCTGGTTAAGGGAAATAACTTTCTTACTGTACAATTTTACAAAAGCTTGTAGCATAAATCTGCATGATTAAGTGACTCCAGTTATTAGCAAACAATGATGTTAACAGACCTTATTGTACTCATTCCTGAGGAAACCAGTGCCTCGAAAATGCTAATTACAAGTTTTAGCACCACATACTGAACAACCTTATTTATTTATTTATTTATTATTTAACCACTCAGAAGAGTTTCACATTATTTTATTAGTGCTGCAGGGTTATTATGGTTTGGTTGATTATGAAATTGTTACCTGTTGATGTGAAGTGTCCATGTATTACAGTACATATATTTATGTCTCTTTACCTTTTTACCTGTTAAAGGAATATATTGATAGAGCTCTTTGTAACACACCATGATTCTCTCATATAGAATGGACTGATGGTGGCTGCATATAAAGGCTTTCTTCCAATTGTTCCAATGAGTTGCACGGCTGTCCGCATCTGGATATTAACCACCAAGACAATGACGGCAACACTGCTCTAATGGTCGCAGCTCAAGCTGGTCAGTTGCTGCATGTGTGATGTCAATTGATGTTTTTTTGGAAAGTTTTGATGGAAATTAGATGAACTACTGCCTGGATTCTGCTGGCAATAATAGTACTCCTGCCAAATAGTGATTTTTGTGAATATGATGCAATTTAAATAGAATTGAGGTGTATTTGAATCAAAAAGAATGATAATGACTTCATGTTAAATACAATTTGAGTTACTATTTACAGTTTAAAGAATTTGCCCCATTTCTTTATTTAGTATATATTCCAAAATACAAAGTAAAAAAAAATGTTTTAAATCTTTCTGTACACAGGTCATATCTCCATATGTAACTACATCATGAATTACTTCCCTGGAGCAGAGACAGAGATCAGAGACAACAGAGGATTCACTGCCCTCATTAAAGCTGCCATACAGGGAAGGAATGATGTGGTGGCAGCTCTCATAATGCACGGTTAGTTGTTGAACACACACATGCTGATGTGCTGAAAATGATCCTTCAGAATGTTGGCATTGTTTGTATTCATCACATCACTATAGAGAGACAAGAAGTTACCAAATGATCCACATAACCAATCACAAATGGCGTAGCTGGCACTGACCCAGTTCACTAGTTTAGCATCCAAAGTTTAATTAATTAAGTAATTAAAGCAAAGGATCTGTGGAAGGCACAACATGACTAGTGATTTCTGACACAGCATTCTTTTTTAAACTATAACTCCTCCAGCATCCCTCTGATATTTTCTATATTTTTCTGTCTTAGGGGCTGATGTAAATGCTGTAGACTCCAACCGTGGTAAATGTGCACGTGACTGGGCACTGAAAACAGGTCGCTTTGACACACTGAATCGTCTGCGCCACCTTGCGCTTCATCCCACAGCTGAACAGTTCTGTGACACCTACGTCCCAGAGTGGCCCAACCTTAAGGTGCTGGTCAGCAAAGCAACAGCCAATAAGAGTGCCAGCCAGAAGCTGACTCATCATCTCAAGAGTACTTTTGGTTTCAGTTTCCCACGTGACCCGCAGGCCAATGGTGTCATGGATCACATGGTGCGAATGACCACCAGCTTACGCAGCCCATTCATAGCCACGGCCACACGACCGCTGTGCCCAAGCAGCCCTCCGCAGATGGGTAAACGTCGGCTTGCTGTGGCTGAGCTGATGCAGAAGCACTCACAGAAGCAACTGGAGGAGAGTTCACTGTGCCATCGAAACAGCTCCATCTCCTCCATTTCTCCATCTGTCCACTCAGCTGAGTCTGTCTCTTTGTCCTGCTGTGCCAGTACAGAGAGACGAGGCAGTGTGCTGTCTATTGCTCAGTCTGGAATGCGCACATTCATTCCTCGTAGCGTAGCGTCAAGGCGCAACAGTGTCTTCCCCTCTGGTTGTATCCCACAGATCAAAGTGTCACGGTTCATGGGTCCGTGCGGTCCTTTTGCGTCTTGTCATGTGGGTGTATGTGTGTTACGTCATTCGTTAGTGGTTGCAGCTGGCGCTCTATCAGAGCGCGCCAGCTGCAACTCATTAGCAATTCCTTTTATAGGACTTGGCCAAATGTTCACTCTACATTTCCCTCCAACCATCTTCGTTTCCCACCGAAGAGGCTAAAGTGGCGTTTGTCATAACGTTGCTCTCGGGACGAACGGCTAACTGGGGAACCACCGTGTGGGATCGGAGACTGCCTTGTTGCTCGTCTTTTCAGGCATTCTCCGAGGAGCTACGGAAGGTTTTTGATCATGCTGCTGCGGGCAGACGCCGTTCTCTTCACAGACTCAATTGCCTTCACTCACCAGTAAAACTGTTTTCTCTCTTCCAGAGCCCGAGCCCATGCAGGTGGGAAGGTCCCTACTCTCACAACTGGAGAAGCAGAGACGTAAGAGAGAGGGATTGTGTTTATACTGTGGCGCCACCGGACACATCGCAGCACAGTGTCCTGTAAAAGACAACGCCCGCCAGTAGGTAGGAGGTTACTGACGGGTGCCATCAAAGGACACAAATCCTCTAGTGTGAGCACTCATCTTTCTGTGAGGCTGGTAATTCGGTCTTTTAATCATGACTGTGAGGCTTTAGTGGACTCTGGAGCAGAGGGGAATTTTTTAGACATTGCTTTCGCTCGGTCCCTTCAGATACCTGTGGTGGAGCTTTCACAGCCCATCTCTATGCTTGCACTCAACGGCCAGGCCTTACCCTCCGTCACTCACGCCACTGCACCCTTAAGACTCATCACTTCGGGTCAACACACTGAGGACATTCACTTTCTCCTCACTGACACGCCCACTGCTCCGTTAGTGTTGGGTCATCCCTGGCTGGTTCTCCATAACCCTCATATCAATTGGGGTAGCAATACTGTCCTGGGCTGGAGCGAATATTGTCATGCCACCTGTTTGTTGTCTGCGTGTTCTCCCGTTTTCTGTTCTGTGTTTCAGGAGGATCACTCGGACCTGTCTAACGTGCCACGTGAGTACCTTGATCTGAAGGGAGTGTTCAGTAAGTCTCGGGCTGCTTCTCTACCTCCTCATCGTCCCTATGACTGTGCTATAGACTTATTGCCAGGTACGTCTCCGCCTAAGGGCAAATTATATTCACTTTCCACGCCGGAGAGGGAGGCCATGGAGAAATATATTTCTGATTCTTTAGCAGCCAAGATCATCCGCTCCTCTTCATCTCCAGCCGGTGCGGGGGGTTTTTTCGTGAAAAAGAAGGACGGCTCTCTTCGTCCCTGTATTGATTATCGGGGCTTAAACGACATCACGGTGAAGAATACTTACCCTTTACCGTTGATGTCGTCGGCTTTCGAGCGTCTGCAGGGGGCGTCATTTTTCACGAAATTAGATCTCCGCAACGCTTATCATTTGGTTCGCATGAGAGAGGGGGATGAATGGAAAACCGCTTTTAATACCCCCAGGGGGCACTTTGAATATCTTGTTCTTCCCTTTGGCCTTTCCAATGCTCCCGCGGTTTTCCAGGCACTCGTTAACGATGTTCTGAGAGATATGCTAGATCAGTTCATTTATGTTTACCTGGATGACATACTGATATTTTCTCGTTCTCTCCAGGAACATGTTCAGCACGTCAGACGAGTGCTTCAGAGGCTGTTAGAGAATGGGCTTTTCGTCAAGGCGGAGAAATGCGTTTTCCATGCACAGTCTGTTCCTTTTTTGGGATACATCATCTCGGCCGAGGGGGTGCGCATGGATTCCGAGAAGGTTCAGGCTGTGGTGAATTGGCCAACTCCAGATTCCCGCAAGGCCCTGCAGAGGTTTCTGGGCTTTGCCAATTTCTACCGGCGTTTTATTCGCAATTTCAGCCAGCTAGCTGCACCTTTGACGGCCTTAACCTCCACCAAGACTGCGTTCAGGTGGTCTAGTGCAGCAGAAGCTGCATTTTCCAAACTAAGAGGCTGCTTCTTTTCAGCTCCCATCCTCATAGCCCCTGATCCTTCCAGGCAGTTTGTGGTGGAGGTTGACGCGTCAGAGGTGGTATTCATCCAGAGGTGCAGACGCACCTGGAGCAAGGCCACGGTGACCCTCCTCCAGGTGGGGGCGCGCACCAAGGTTCAGGCCGATCGCCACCGGTCGAAACCTCCCGTTTACATCGTTGGTCAAAAAGTGTGGCTTTCAACCAAGAATATTCCTCTCCGATCCGTCAGTAATCAAAGTTACCAAATCCTCTGAGCCCACTCCAAAAAAGGAGAAGAAGAATAAAAAGCAGAAAGGTTACCTGGAGCCTCCAAAGTGGAAGTATAAGGAGGCTAAGGATGAGAAGAAGAAAGAGAAGAAAGCGTTGAAGGAAAAGGAAGAGAAGGAAAAGGAGATGAAAAGCAAAGACAAGGATAAAGGAAAAAGGAAAAAGCGTGATGATTAAGATGGGCTCTTTAAAACTCTTTAAAACTCTCAATAAGGTTGTAGATGCCCTCAGTGTAATTATGTGTGAGGAAATGCTTGATGACAGAATCGGTGAAGCAATGCAGTGAAGAGAAAAGTGGAAGCGCATTTTGAAACCTCAGTGGTGCATTCCTGTCTCACAAAAATCACTTCCTACTGATGATTCCTAATGATCATTTCAGTCAGTCTTATAGGCTTAAGCAAACATTTTAAGGTCTCTGATTGGATGACTTGCATGTAGAATAATTCCTGAATGAATGCTGCATCTAAATAATCACCGACATCATCAGAGCTGAATTGTGCTTAACCAAAAATATTACAGTTCATATTTAACTAACTGATTATTTATAGTCCATCACTGACATAAATAAAAAAAATAATAATAATAATAATTTAACCACAGTTTATTTGCAAGACTATTGTATCCCACAGCAGACAGTTGTCGAAATTAGGATTATGTGCAACAAACTTCTGTATTCTGTAAAAAAGGTTGCGTCGCTTACAGTTCAAGGTTTTTGTATGTGCTTCATTAAATATGGAGCTGTTTTACTCAAGATGCCTTCAGAGGAGATACCAATCATAACACAATGTCCATCACATATGCAGAATGATATCTAAAAGTTTTTATTTTTCTTCTTCTGACTAACATTTGGATATTAAAATGTAATAAACAACAACAATAAAAACAACTAGCTAGGTTACCTTAAAAGTCCATAGAAATCGCCATCAGTTCATACCGCTGTTAACACTTTCTCAACAAGTATATACGATGAGACCTGTCTCCGGTTTTGGTCAGGTGACAACATATACCCTGTTCACCTGCTAATAAAATGAACAATTTTTTAGCAGCAGCTGCACTCTCAGAAAAAAAAAGTACAAAGCTCTCATTGGGGTAGGTACGATCCTTGTACCTTATTTACCTCTAAATGGCACATATTAGTAACTTAAAAGCAGTTGTTCTCAAATCCGGTTCTGAGGAGATCCTTTGTATGTGTCTCTTAACTGACACACTCAGTTCATTTGATGGAGTTTCTACTAATGATCTGATTATCTGAATCAGGAGTGTTAAATAAGGAAGACATACAAAATGTGCAGAGCAGTGGGTCCCCAGAACTGGAGAGGAGAACCACTGACTTAAAGGTACTTTGTAGTGCATATTAGTAACTAAAATCTACATATTAGTACCTTTTGAAAGGGTACTGCCCCAGTGACAGTTTTGTATCTTTTTTCTGAGAGTGTGTTGTAGTATTTTGTGCAGTGCAAAAGCTAACAAAATGTTATCACGACTGACTTGATCATGTATTATGTTTGTAAATATGTACTGTATGATCCATTGTAAGATACTGTAAGTATGCTGTAGTACACAAAGATGGTCTTATTGGCTTTCTCTCACCCTCTCTCCCACCTGTGTATCATCTCTGACAGCACTGCAGGGACAGACGCGAGGCTGAACAGTCAGTAATCTGCTCTCTTACAGTTATGCAACACAGCCATGTGGAGAGCAGCAGTAAAGCCATGCAGGATTAGAGATCTAGCCGGGTCACTCAGGTCCAGCAGAGGCCTCTGGCTAAGTCTGGGATCATGAGTCATGGCTTCTAAAGGACATGCCCTGGAATCACTTTTGTAGTGATACGATCTGCATCAGCAAGGGGAGAGAGATTCTGTGCACCCAATATTACAGAACAAAAGGACTACATTTGAAATAAGAGACAACATAACAATTTAGAATTAATGAATTCATGCATTAGAAATTTAAAAGAAAAATGGTGAGATGTTTCTTTGAAAATTCTAATGCATGGACAGAGGTACCAATGTAAATTATGGCCAATTCAACTAGAAAACTAGAAACAACTAGAAAATGATATATATATATATATATATATATATACTGTATAGTGTAATAAATTTAAATACTAAAATTTAAAGATAAAAAAAAAACTTTATTTAAAAATACATTTAAATTGTTTACACACAATATAGTGGACAAAAAAAAGTCACATCCTTTTTTGGGGTCAATGAACTTCCTGTTAGTTAATGTTTCACCAGTTCTGAATTTCAGCTCTGCTTTGTTGTGGATTTAAGCAGTTTGCATTCTTGTCATGTCACAGTTTCATTTGGTGTTACTTTTCAAGATGATTCTCCCCAATATAGGAGGTAAGTGTTTATTTCATTTTCCTGATGTTTTTAAACTCATTGGAGTATATTGTGCAATGAAGAAACATTTCATGTAGATGTTAAATGTGGCCAATTGCAAGAACATGCAACTCTAAATTCAAATGAACTTTTTTTTTCAGTTAATTAAATTTACAATAAATAGCAACTAACAGTATAAATTAGAAGGTGAATCAGTGTTACCCAAAGAACTTACTTTATTCTCAACCAATCTTCACAATGCAAAAAAAACAAAACAATTACAATGTATTTATAACACTATTATTGTTTCTACACATATCACGATAAGTCCCCATGCTCGAGCTAGTCATATTTGTGTTTGAGTGAGGAGGACTGGTCAGATTCAGACAGGTCAATTTGGCCAGTGTAGAAATGTAGAAAACATTACTTTTCTAAATCTTGAGTTAGTTTGATTCACAATAATGAATATTTATAAAGTATAAATGTATTTGCAAACAGTAGGCCTAAAAACTAACTCTGTAAAATATAAATATAACTATATTGTTTTAGTACATTATCTGAGTTTTGCATCTTACATGTTGTTTGTTTCCCATCTATAAAATATTGCAACATGCACATTTCATATACTGTAATTTGGGAAAATCCTGTTTTTCACAGTACATTGCAATCACTCTTTCTTCATAGCGCTAGCTGTGGTGTGCTGGATAATGGGTGTGAGAAACACAGCATCTCAGGGTAATCATTCAGAATCATTCACCTACTAGTGTAACGGGGCTGACGAGACGTGAGACGTGCGGATCCATGTGCGAGCTTTATTAAAACAGAAGAGGTCAGAAACACAGGCAGGGTCGAACAATGGCAAACAGGTATAATGAGGGCAAGACAGAAGAGTAATCCAAAACGGGCGTGGTCGATAAGCGGCTAACAATATCCAGAGGGGATGGCTAGCAGACGGAAGTTCATGGACCGGATACGTAACAACTAGTATGAGGTAGTAGTACGAGGGAGGAAGTGCAGTTTTTTTTCAGTCAGGTCATGTAATGTTACATTTATCTATTGTTTACAGAAGTATTCTCACTAACCTGTCCTATTCCTAAAAATATATTAACTAAAGATTTCTAGGTTGTTGGGATTCTTCTAGAAAAGTATATATATTGTGTAGTGTAAAAACATGAATGATCATTAAATCAGATGTGTAATAATATGCATAATAATAAGCTCATCGTGCCTGCAGTAACATGTTGACTAAGCTTCTTGTCCTGCAATGTTATCGTTGGGGTTTGGTATGATTTTTAAATATTTTGAAAGATTATTATTTATAATAACTGCTTTGTATTTGTATATATTTTAAAATGTAATTTACTCCTGTTATTGCAAAGCTGAATTTTTAATTCAGCAGCCATTACTCCAATCTTCAGTGTCACATAATCCTTCAGAAATCATTCTAATAGGCTGATTTAGTGCTCAAGACACGTTTCTTATTATTATCAATGTTGCACACCTTTGTATATGGAAACCATGATGCATTTTTTCAGTATTCTTTGCTAAATAGAAAGCTCAAAAGAACAGCATTTATTTGAAATATAAATATTTTGTAACATTATACATGTCTTTACTGTCACTTTCAACCAATTTAATGCATCTTTGCTTAATAGTTCACCCAAAAATGAAAATTCTGTCATTTACTCACCCTCAGGTTATTCCAAACCTGTATGAGTTTCTTTTTTCTGTTGATCACAAAAGAAGATATTTTGAAGAATATGGGTAGCCAAACAGTTGATGGTCCCCATTGACTTCTACAGTATGGGAAAAAAAAAATACCATGGAGGTAAATGGGGACCATCAACTTTTCTTTTTCTTTTTCAAAATATCTTCTTTTGTGTTTCAAAAGAAACAGGTCAGACAGTTTGAGATTAATTGTACAAAATTATTGCAATGACAAATGTTTTAAAGACCCCATGAAATGACCTACTGTATTTTAATTAACAATGATTTGTTTACTTGGTAGCCAGCTATACAGGCAATATTAGTGGGGGGTGGGGGGGTTGGGGGTTCCTTTCACTCTGCTCTTTGCCAGATGCATCACCCCGTCCTAAACTGTCTGTGGATACGTATGGTGCCTCCAAACTGTATGTCAAGGACAAACAAAATGTGAAAATCTCCTGCTCCATCGGCTCAGTTTATTTAAAATCAAATGACTATGTAAATCACCCCATTCACACTTGTACTGAATTGTTTGTAATTACGTTGCAAATGATCTTTCTAGTACATACACAGCAGGTGTCCTCTCAACAGTCTTCCTTCTTGTTTAGGGATACTTAGAGTTTAGAAGGGATGGCACTTATTTGAGTCAAACATACACCAAACCAGGCTACCCTGAGTCTATCACACAGTATGCCCCAGTGCTTGAAGGAGAGTATGAATGTGTATTCCATCTTATTTCCTCGAAAATTAAACTGACGTCTCAGCCCAGCAATTCAGCCTTCATTTGCAGTGAGTTCCTATAAACAGCTAACTTTTTGATGCATTACAACTAAGATAAATTACTCTGTTTCAGCCTTTTATTTATGTAATTATTTGTTTAATTATTTATTTATGTTTTGCATGTAGTCATGCACTTTACCTCTTATAAATAATGTTTAATGCAGAGATTTAAATAATAAACGCCAAGGGGCAGTGCTGAGCTACTACTTTGTATTTGACCAACACATTAGTGCACTGCACTTTTAAAGACATAAGCTGCGTCCGAAATCGCATACTTCCATACTATATAGGAGGCGAAAAACAGTATGCGAGGCGAGTAGTATGTCCGAATTCATAGTATTCGAAAAACAGTAGGCGAGAAGTACCCGGATGACCTACTACTTCCGCCCGAATTCCGTAGCATGCATACGATGGACACTTTACTATCCCATGAGGCCACAGGAGAGGAGGCATCATATTCGAAAATGGTGGAAGGCGGCGACGCGGCTCTTTTCAAGTGCAAGTACCTCAGGGAAAAACGTTGTTCATTGTGGTTAAATTGCACTTGTTTAACATGAACTAAGTGAACGGCTGACTTATTGAGCAGCGATGAGGGACATGATGGACTGTCGTGAAAGCCGGAGGTTTGGACGGAGGTCAGATCCATCTTC
>NW_015667282.1:521728-541210 GCF_001515625.1 Sinocyclocheilus rhinocerous
AATTCAATCAAACTAAAAACTTAATAAAAGACCTATACAGACATAATAAATTCAGACATCATTTAACTAAAATATAAATAAATACAAATAATACAAATCAAATGACAGTAGTTTATCAGTAATCCTAAAAAATCTGTGATCTGCGAGCAGCTGACCGACGCCTCCTCTGAGCTGTTGATCCAATCAACGTTAAAACGCCGATGAAAGCGGTAAGAATTACGTGAAACACTGCTGATGGTCGCGCAGTAGTGAGGGCTCTTTAAATTTTGGCGCTGTTGTGAAGACGCATGTCACGTGACAACATCAACATGGCGGATGTAGTACGTCCGAATTCCATTCATACTACTCATTCATACTATATAGAACGAACTTTTTAACGGTCGAGTAGTACGTTCAAATTCAAATGTAGTACCTACTAAGCAGTATGCGATTTCGGACGCACCCATAATTTTTACATCATTAAAAACTGAGCCCTAAAGAATGAGCAGACCCTTGTCATGTGGACCCTTTTCACAGACTGCTGACGCGTTTCAACGGTCATCAGCATCACAAATCCTGCAAAGTTTTTTTATAGGCCTATTTTCATTTAAAAAAAACTATGTACATTTATAACACCTTACTTCGTATTGTATTACCTTTGCATCAAATTACAAAAAAAAAAAAAAAACTATTGCTGCTGTGAGGTGGTTTCTAATACAGCGTCTATGGGAGTTAAGGTAAATTTGACATCGTTTTCTCTTCTGACTGAATGTTTTCTAATGAAAACATTAACATGGCATTCTTTCACCGCTAGAAATGTACAAATATCAAGGTCCTTAAAACTGGTTAAAAACTGAAGACTGTGCCCCCAAATGTTTTTATAAAGTTTTTTTTTATTTTAATTTTTAATTTTTTTTAACTGATGGTCATTTCTATTTGTCTTTTGCGGTATACAATCCTCCAGATCCTGTGCCAATTGTTGCAGGTGTTCTCACAACTGCTGTTGGGGTAGCAATTTTGGTGTATATTTGTAGGCTATATATTGAACCGTGACAGAAGAGGTAAAGGCCAATGAATTTCCACAGGCCAATACTGAAAATCCAGATAACAAACTAGCCTACTCACCTCAGCAACTGCAGGCCAAATGAATTTAAGTTTATGGCTTAAAATTAGTTTAACTTCACCACGGAAATATAATCCCGATAACTTTCCACATGTAAAATTATGTTTGATAAATATTGAAAAAGGAGATAAGTGAATTTTGCTATAAAGCTGTACAAAGGTTCCTGAAAATGTTCGTGAGAAGAGAATATTTAGATATTAAAATTTGGCTTCATAAGGGAAAGTGGAAATGTAGCTAAAATGATATGTTGAAAATAAATTAATTAATTAGTTGATAATTAAGACTAGGGAGTCTGTAATGATTGCAACAAATAAGTTTTACCTTACAAGATGTTCAACATAAAGTGGATCAACTTTATTGTAATTATATTGAATGTATTTGTTTTAATCCTATTATTATTATTTTTTCTGTCTATAGTTTCTTTGTGGTTCCATTGTCTAATTTTGATCCATATGGAGCTCTTTGATGTAAAAACTGCCCATATTTGGTGAAAACATTTTAAACAACAAAAGCAATGAAAGACAAATCCAGACAAAACTTGTAGTCTCAGATTTATTGTATTCAGATTTTATTTTTGATGTCAAGTCAATCAATACAAAATAAATCTGGTTGAACATGGTTTCAGTTTTGTTGCATTTTTCCATTTATAACAGGGACTGTAAAATATGCTCTGGCAGCAGTTTGAATACAGGGGAAAGTATCAGGTAGTACAGTGACCACAGTAAATGAAGCTCTGAACTTGGCAAGTACACAAAGTTTAGGAGGGATGGTCCACAGAAATGCCATTGTGCCTGTTTTTTGTTGTAACAGATCTCCCTTGAATGTGAGGTAACTGGACATTGGAAGACCACAAGTCATTGTCATCAGTTACAGGCTGACAGTATTGTACTATTAATAACAAATAGGTAAACTAACATTGACAGCCATTGCATAATGACAAAAGTGATATTAGTCAACAAAAATGCAGCAGGGAGCTTGTAACAGCACAAAACATTCAACCAGGACTTTCAGGACCTGTATAGCACATCCCTGATCCAGTGAAACCATGGTACTGCTTGTGGAGACTGAAATCCTATTGTTGTTACAGGTCTAATTGGCTTCAGTGGTTTCCATGTGTATATATTTCATTCAAGTCTCACTTTCCCCATATATATCAGTGCAGAAATAAACAAATTCAGTGACTGGGAGCACATTCTCCATTACATTCTTTCTGGTGTCATTTTAGTGTAGTTGAACTGATGATTTAAAATGGTAGTGACACCACCAGACAAGAGGTGTATGTTGTGGGTAACTACCATCAACGCACAGAACAACCTAAAACTTATTTTATGCTTAAGAAATCATTGTCCTCATCTCCTCATTAACAGGGGATAGCTGTCTGGCTAGAATATAGCACCATAGATGGTTTAGGTTGTAAGAAGGTTCAAGTGATCTAGTAGCAAGAAAGGAAGATAGGATGCTGGGATAGGTTGGGTTGGGGACTCTTCTCCTTAAAAGCGTTTACTGCTGACACTGGAGACACTGGTTTTGCTGATGGAGCTACTACCGTATCCTGATCCACCACCAAATCCTGAAGAGCTACTGAAACCACCGCCATAGCCGAATCCAGAGCTGCTACCAGAGTAACCTGCGAGAGAAAGGAAGTTTAGACATGTATCCAACATGACCTGGAGAATTAGATTATAAGAAAGGTGGAGGGATTCAGAGAGAGAGAGAGAGAGAGAGAGAGAGATTTATTTACCAGATGAGAGACCTCCAGAGGTCTGCTGCACGTGAATGGTGGCTGAAGCTCCACCGCTGGACAGTCTAGAGTAAAGAAGACAACAGATTTGTTTAGTGATGTTTTGAGGACATTATATCCTATTGCCGGTAAAAAAAAAATGGAGTAATGGAGTAAAAAAAAGGAAGTCTTTAAAAGAAAAAGATAAATGTTCTTTACCTTCTTGAGCAGAACAAACTCATTCTCTACTGAAGCACGCTTGATGATCTCATCTTTGTACCTGTTAAGAGAAAGGAAATGTGAGAATCTATTCTGTTTTCAGTGTTTTTTTCCCCCATCAGTTCATTCAATTTCAAAATTACAACTCACTTGTTCTTGAAGTCCTCAACCAGGCCCTGCATGTTCAGCTCTCCTTCCAGCTTCATCTTCTCATTTCCCAGGCCATCGAGCTGTCTGCGCAGGTTAGAAATGTAGGCCTCAAACATGGCATCGATGTTGGAGCGGGTGGTCGTCTGTTCCTGGAGGAGACTCCATTTGGTCTCCAGCATCTTGTTCTGCTGTTCCAGGAAACGCACCTGGGGAAATAAATAAATAAATAAATTAGTGTTTTTATTTGAAGATTTTCACTTTCAAGCTCCTTGGAGGTTAAAAATGTCATGGAGAAAGATTGCATTCTGAAAAAAATTGTGAATGAATGAATAAATTAAATGGATTGATGGTTTTGTCTGTCTTGTATGACTCCTTTGTAGTCCTGGCTCTTTAAGTCTTTTTGTGTATGCTCTCTGGAAGCATTGTTTAAGGGAATACAAATGGCCATGAGTCATTTTAGCAGGCATATTTCTGAAGGGTGGAGTGGGGGAGGGGGAGGGGAAGGTGAAAGTGGAATGACTGGGTGTGGCAACGCTGTACACAAGCTACAAACTCCTAGACTGAAAAAAAAAAAACTCCAGTAATGGCCTCGCCCCAAACCTGCATTACTTCACAGATAAAACAGAGCAAAAACATCAGAGAAACAAGACATACCTGCCACACCCTAAGGCAGAGTTTTGTGTGTGGTCTTTGGAGATTAGCCATATATGACAGCACCTGTCTAGCTAGTAATCTACTAAACTTGTGTTTATAAAAAAAAATTCTAGATTTTTTCCCCCTAGATGTATGTAACCTGGATGTACCCTGGAAATATTAGTTCCCTTCCCTTTTCCTCAAAACTTCTTTATTTAACTATCTTACATTAATAATGATTTACATTTCCCTGTTATCTTAAACATCAGAAAAAGTTTAAAAGGCATTTATTGGCATAGTCTTTGACCTGTAACCTGCTAGCAAGTTATAAAGCAGAGTAAAAGTTTGGAGCTTCTGGTGTCTTTGGTCCAGATGACTCATCCTGGTCACACACTGCCTACTGCAAATTCTCCCACAGGCACTACAAAATAAAGGTGTGTGTGTATGCTGACTACATGGCCTTTAGGGCGTGTCTTCTGTCCACATTTGCTCAGAAAGTTGTGAAGTGTTTGTTTGCAGCCAAATGTGGGCGTAACAGAGTTGACTTTTTTTTTTGATAGAGGATGATAAAAAAAATGTATGGGACAAATGGATCATATTGACAGTTTCATAAGCTGTGCAATTTTTGTGGCGTAATAAAGTCTAGACTTTGGACTACGGACACACTGGTTACTTCTAGCGCTCTCTATATACAGTATGTGTGTATCTATGACTCACATGGTTGCTAGGTTATTACCCAAACTCCACCCATATTTGGATAGCCTCAGTCATGGGTTTTTGAGGACTTTTTTCCAAGGCTAAAGCCACAGAGAGAGATCTAGTACAAATTGTTTAACATATACATTAACTGATTAGCTTAGTGCTACTACTTTGCTTGTACTGCCCAATTAGTAAAGATAGTACACACTGGCTCTGGTGTAAGCAGATGAAACTTTTACATCTAAGAAAATTGCTTAGCTTGCAGCTATGATTAAAAAAAAGCTGTTGTGCAAGAGAAAACATTTAAGTGTCACTCATTTTTTTTATTATGGTGTGTAGTAATACTAAAGGCATCCAGTGTTAAGAGTCACAGGTTCAAAGGTCATACTTAGTAATAAAATGAGCATTCTGTATTTGAATGCACCACAGACTCTGTGCACAGCAATATCATTATATATATTTGCATAATATGTAAAAGTCAGTGTTATTTTAAGAGAGACTGAATGCATGAATACTCACTTTGTCAATGAAGGAGGCAAAGCGGTTGTTGAGGGTCTTGATCTGCTCTTTCTCCTGAGTGCGGACAGCCTGAATCGTGGGGTCAATTTCTAGGTTGAGGGGGGCTAACAGGCTCTGGTTGACGGTTACAGCTGTGATGTGAGGTGGAATGAAGCCACCACCGAGACCTCCACCAAAACCACCACCGTAGCCTCCACTCATGCTGCTGCTGCTGAAGCTGTAGTTGCTGCCTCCAGCACCGAATCCTGCACCGAAGCCTGGACTGGCACCCACGCCAGATCTCCTGACACTGGTCACGGTGCTGACCCTGCTAGAGCCGGCGGGAAGTGCGTAGGCTGACTGGCTGGAGTAGCCAGACTTCCTCATGGAGCCACTGCTGCCACCGAAGCTGATAGATCTGGTGCTTGTCATGGTGCCTGTGAGTTGAGTTGCTGAGAAGGAGGTACGAGAGTGCTCTCTGAGAGAGGAGTGGAGGAGGTTGCTCACAAAGGAGAGTCAAAGTCCCTCTGCGTGTCTCTCTGCAGCTGGCTGACCGTTTTTATGCACACACTCAGGAGGCGGAGCCACACATACACTCGCATACAGATACACTCTCATACACACCATACCTGTTAGACAGGTACAGAGAGAAAGTGGCAAGATAAATTGTGTCACACCCAGCCCCAGGCTTTGCCCCAGGTGGAGTGAGAAAACAGGAGGAGGGGCAGAGACTCTAGGACAGACATTCCAGTATAACTCTGAAAGAAAGATAGAAAAGACAGTGTAGATCTCACAGTCTGCCAGCGGGTGTGTTTCTGCCTTAGTATCTGGTTGGCTGGGCAGCCGTAGAGAGTGAGTTAACCTCTGCTCTTTTCAGCAGGGTGGGGTGCGAAGCAACTTTCACATTTATGAATGGCTTTTTCCCATCTACTTTTGACAGTGTTTGGAACCGTCAGGGCTTTTTTCCCCCAAGAGCTGAAGAGTTGCATTGTTGAGATTTACAAGAAAAAAAAGAAAAGGACCCAGTTTCCATCTGTACTGATATTGGAAAATGTGCACACACACATATGCACAGTAGCTAGCGGCTAATGCATACAGCTAATGTGTTTTATGGCTCTAAACTCCACCATATGTATGTACATATGAGTGTGTGTTTGAGGTGGAGCAAAGTGGTGTGATAGAGCTGTGGAAAAAAAACGAGAAAAGTTGCCACAAAAATACATTACATTTAGCTCTACCTGTAAACTTCTTCAGGATCACTCATAACTTCAGTTCCCACACCCTGCATAATCAGACTATTTCTCATTTCTAGTTCAAGTCAACATGATAAGCCAGCTGTTGGGTGTCACAACCACCAGTGATGGGCATTTCATAGTATTACACAAGCATCTACAACTATGACACTATGATAGGATAAACCAGGTGTGAGATCATAGTACAGCAATCATCGCTTTGTATGAGTGTTTGTGATGATTAATAAGCTCCAGCTATGTCTCTAGCAATGGCGTGCACAAGTTCCTTCAAAGACGTCAGACATGCAAGGGAAGGAAAGGCAAGAAAATGCATGTCCGGGCTGGATCTCCGGGACATTGTGGAGAGGGTTTACTGCAGCAAACCATTATAGTAATCAGACAAGAGTTTGGCTAGGGGCTTGGCTTGAGTGTCTACAGACTCGTTCATTACTTTTTGTCCATTCTTCATATGCACATTTCAGTGTGCATGCATGTTTTTATATCTGAGTTTATTTGATCTGATGTTAAGGTGCATTATGCATATTTTGCAAAGTGTACATCATTTGCTCCTAATAACATAACAGGGTTTGGCACCTTTGACATTATTGCAATGCAACCTGCATTTGCATTTGAATAGTGTATTATGTGTATGAATATGCAAATATTAGTGTATTGTGAGTAAGAATATGCAAATATTTATGCATCAAGGTTGATGACAGTATATATTAATGTTATTAAAAATTATTTAGATTTCCACTTAAATATACACGTACACATATAAAGAGAGATATATGGATATACAGTCAAACCAAAATTTATTCAGACACCTTTAACATTTCACACATTATCACAGTTTATTCGCTATAGTTTAGAAAATGGTAATAAAATATGACAAGAACTCAGAGTTAAACTGTGTCAGAACAAATTCATCTTGATAATGTCAGATAACACTTAAGCAAAATATGGTCAGGTCACCCACTAGTAAAAAAATATATAAAAAATTATATCTGGTGTCTGAATAATTTTTGGTTTGACTGTATTCATGCATTAGCATTTATTTGTGTATTAAAGTGTCATGTTTGATGATGAGAGATAAAGATCTGTTGCGTCTGGAACATTCCTGGTTTAAGAACTGATGACAAGAATGGACACACCCTTTATTAGGATCATCAGCTGACTTACAGCATGCACTGAAATAAACCTTTGAAAGATTAAAAAAAATTAACATATGGATTAACATATAGCATAGATTGGATGTACGCTTGAATACCTTCTCCTTTGCAGTTTTATTTCAATAAGAGCAGTTCAGATGTACATTGTCACATTCTTCACAAAAAGACTGTAAGGTATGCGGCCAGTCAACCTATCACTCACGAGGGTGGAATCATTTTTAGATGAGCACCGTATTTGCAAATCAAACAGTGGCGGTACAGAACAGGACTTCTTCTGTTATGTATTTTAATGGCACCCAATAGTCTAGATCTGATAAAATGAAGCAGAATCATGTTTTAATCCAGTCCAGTCAGAGTTGTATCTCTGAAGGGGGTTAACAAGAGAAACATATAACACCTGTCTGCATTTTAAAAGCGTGCAAAACAAAAGTCAACAGAACAAAAACACAACTGAACAGCACATTCATTAATCTGAATTTTTAATAATGCATGGGGGGATGGGATTGTTATTACTTTTTCATTGTCCTTTTCATGGACGATACATTCAATATTTCCATTTCAAACCCCTTTGAAAAGGACTCATTATTTTAGGTTTTCTTTCACGTTAAGCATTTCTGGGTTGCAATAATACCAAGAAATAATTACTTTAAAGGGATCATATGATGTTGCTAAAAAGAACATTATTTGGTGTATTTGGTGTAATGAAATGTGTTTATGCAGTTTAAGGTTAAAAAAACACATTATTTTCCACATACTGTACATTATTGTTTCTCCTCTATGCCCCGTCTTTCTGAAACGCGTCGATTTTTACAAAGCTCATCGGTCTGAAAAGCGAGGTGTGCTATGATTGGCCAGCTATCCAGTGCGTTGTGATTGGCCGAATACCTTAAGTGTGTGACGGAAATGTTATGCCCCTTACTGTGTTGCCGTGTGCTGGCGCGACGAGACAAAACCAATAAAACCCATAACAAACGAGGCATTTGTTGGTAACACTCCAAAGAGAAAGGAAAACTTGAAATCGCATCATATGACCCCTTTAAAACACTACAGTCATCTTTTACATTTTTAGAACTGATCACCAAGTTCCAAAATACAGCTAAATGTTGCACACCTGGATTTACATGTCCTTTAGAGACTTGTTCACCTGCCTGGGGGACTTTGCTGTGGTATGTATGTTTTAAGACTGCCTCAAAGCTACCAGGCCAGAATCAGCAGGTTTTTATCAATCTTGTATTTAGTAAATGGGTATGTAAATGTGAAATGTTGAAATTTTGACATGCCATACGTATCATGCCAAAACAACTTTGTTTTGTAAAAACATGTTTGGGACTACAAAATAAATGGACTTCTTTAGAAGGAAGGCCTGCATCAACAAACTGGATCCAACTGACATTTACTGCATAAAGTAGAGTTTAAGTTGTCAGGTTTCAAGAGAAGAGACTTAATTAATTAATTAAATTCAAAGAATTCAGATGAATGAAACCAGTCAGGTCTGTATTTCCAGACTATGCAGGGTGCTGAAGCCCACTCCCATGAAATGCTACACCCATCCCAGTTCGGCAGAACTGGCCTTCTTAAGAAGCAACAAATACAAATTTAATGTCACGAATGACACAAATTCCATGCTATTGCCTAACTTCTTCTTTTGAAGGTCATCAAGATATGTACCAGGTATTCCATGCACAAGACACACAAGCAACACCTATGCAAAAGTACATCTTAGATGCATGTGCACAGATAGGACTTTTCTTTCAACACTCATCATGACCATCAATGTGTAATAGGTGGATCCAGAAACACCCTAAAAACTTAATTAAATCACCTCTTGGTGGTTGTCTTTTTATATTTAAGTCTATTAAACCATTTTATCAGAGCTAATGTCATTAAATTATTTTAACTATACAATAGAGATTGCATAAACACTTTTTTATTATGATTATGTGTGCAGCACTGAGCCCGATACTTTTGTATCTTCTCAGTGTTTATTTTTCGTTTTTCCTTATTTGATTTGTTTTTTGTTTCAAAGGCCAAGGAGTGGAAGAAGTGTATAAACAGCTCTGTCTCTACATGCCTCTTTTCTCCTCCTTCTCCTACCTCATAACATGAGTATGCCTTCTTATAGTTTATGGGTGGTGACTTAAAGAACTTAAAGAAACTCACTCTGGAGTATCACATTACTCACTGTCAGTTAGTTGGCAACTTCTGAAAATGCTATGAACCAGCGTAGAATACTTTCATACAATAAGGGTGCTCATATAAACAGCTGCAATCATACCTCTTAGTGTGCCATTTCACAGAGCCGCTTTTTATCTGTTTCAGGCACACCCATAATTTCAACAGATTTACTACTGAACTCAATAGAAATAAAAACGCTCACACACATACAAACTGGAGAGGCCAGGGTTCAGCTATATTTTGAAGGTGGATTTTAACTAAAAAGTCAGGAACCGGCCTTTTTTCTATAAATGTCAGGTTGGGGCAAATTGTCATATGTGACCCTGGACCACAAAACCAGTCTTAAGTCGCTGGGGTATATTTGTAGCAATAGCCAAAAATACATTGTATGGGTCAAAATTATAGATTTTTCTTTTATGCCAAAAATTATTAGGATATTAAGTAAAGATCATCACCCTCAGATTCCAGATATTCAAATAGTTGTATCTCGACCAAATATGTATGGTTGTCCTATTCTAACAAACCATACATCAATGGAAAGCTTATTCGTTCAGCTTTCAGATGATGTATAAATCTCAATTTTGAAAAATTTACACTTAAGACTGGTTTTGTGGTTCAGGGTCACATATGTGTTTTATATTTTGCTATTTTATGCAATTCAGTATTTATAATTTATGTTAATCAGACCCTTGGTTTGACATTTTTGTATATTACTTTCTTCGTTTATTTTATTTTATTTTACTTTATTTTATTTTATTGCTGTTTGATGCAGTTTTGTGTTTTTCTGCTTAAGTATTGATGAAAATCCATTAAAACAGAAAATTGAGGACTTTTATACTAAATTGCATATGCTGTATTTAAAAAAATTATCAAATAATTATTTTTAAAAAAGCATTTTTCAATTGTGACAACTTGCCCCATGAACATGTCCCGTCAACATCTACCCTTAGAAATGTAAGACTTTTTTCTTTATTTTATGAGCAGTTCTGACATTTATACACCATTTCAAAAGACAACTGAATTAAAAACAGCTGGAATGGTTAAGCAATGAAATCTGACTAAAAGATATTACATGACAAGGATCACTTTTTTCACAATATGTGATTCACTCTAAAAAAATGCAAAAGATAGACACTAGGAAGAACAGGAATAAAAAGACTGAGATGCAGATTTATGGGTGCTTGAATATTATTGCAGCTCCAGGCAGGACATTAAGACTTTATGAATGAAAGGATTTGCTTTAATATGGCAGATACATCAGTTCATTGCCAGTAGCTCATGGCCATTTACTACTCATTCGGATATCATTACAGAAAGCAATTACCTACTTGTTCAACATCATGTTGAGCAATTACTCATTCATAAAGTCAGTTCTTTTTCCCAATAAAACAGGTTCTGAGCTGTCCATATTTTAATAGGTAGACAAGACAAGTGTAAGCTTGAATAGGCGCAGTTTAAAATAAATTATAATAAAACATTATAATACTTAAAGCTTTTATAAGTAAAAGGCCTTAAAAGCAAACTTGACAGCAGGTGTGATCTGCTGGTGTGAAGCAAAGATAAATAGAACACATAGCTCAAGACATCAGCACACAATGACCAATGTACAGTAATATTTTCTCTGACCTATACATTTTCACTGAAAACTCTACCAAGATTTTAAGCCAATACCCTTTCAATAAATATTGGCAATAATTAAAATTACCTAATTATTTAATAATTTTTTATAAAATCATGTAACTGTCCTATTTTCATAGTTTTAATTTTTTACACATATAATAAAACATTTCTTAAAATTCTAATATTGAATTTTATTCAACTTGAACGTTTCTATCACAATCTGCTGATCACAAACATCCAAGTAAAACAAACACTATAATACAAGGAGATATTTACAATTTATATTGAATGCAACACTAGTTCCAGCATTCCTGCAAATCTACACAGGACAAGCAGTTTGAAAAATGGATGGATAGATTTTGCTTTCAAAAAATATTATTATTATTATTTTTCCAAAGACTTTTCAATGGCCATCAATGGAGAAAGAAGCTTTTAGGCCCAGATGGTAGTAACATCATCTACCAGCAAGAGCTACCAGACCATGCTAACCAGCTAAACCCAGACTTCCCAAGCTGTATTGTCTAGTCTTGATAATCTTTTATGCAGTGACAGAGTCAGAGAGATGAAGTCAGAGAAGGGCGGCTGGGTGGTGTACAACTGTTCATTTCTACATCATTAGAAGATAGTCATATTTTCCCATCTTATGGTAATGCCCCTCTAATCTTGCAACTAACAGTGACATGAACACAGAATGTTTTTCCCATGGAAGAGCTTGTCTATTCTAAAATTAGTTTTGGATTCCTATTTTGAAGTGTTAGCATAAAGCAGTGAGATCACATTTGTTTACAAAGGATAAGATATCTTAGATCAGACTTGTCTCAACAGTAAGAAGAAGGTATTCCTGTAACATTTACTATTGTTGCTTTTTGTTTTTACAGTGCCTAGCAACCACTGAGTTTATGACATAGACTTCCTGTCCACAGTAATAGAGTGAGCTTTGACTCAGTCTTCCTCTTCATTTCATTCACGTCATGTGCTCCATTCATAAGACTAAAAACTGTAGTGAACTGTACTTTTTAAACATTTTGACCCTCCTTTGCAATATAGACACATATTTTAAACTAAATAATGTATTTCAATCGTTGTTTTCATAAGCATTATACATATGGAGAAAATTAGGTAACAGTAGTACCGCTGGAGTTTTTTTATGTAACTTCTGCCTTTCTAGCTCCACCTTCTTCTGTTAAAGGGGTTGGGATTCCTGCTAGAACTACGCAAGAAAAAAACAGACATTAACTCACTTGTAGGTTTTTTTCCTGCTAGTAGTGCATTAATGTGCGGGGAATTATGTGGTATTCTGTATCTAAAACCATTTATTCTAGTCATCTTCCATTTCCATGGCAACAGTCACAATTCACACACACTCTGCCCTTAGTAACACATGCCAAGCATTTTTACCATGAAGCACACAAACTTGAGCTTTTCTTGCTCAATGCCACTGAACCATCTGCTGTCTAATTTGTTGCACTTGTATTTGTGCATGCACATTTTTCTTATTAGTTTTGACATCCTTCAGCCTTTATTTTAGTCTTTGGTTACCCACTTTGTCAAAAAAAAAAATTATAAAAGCTGAAATCTAATAGGATGCAAAAAGGACCTGTCAATCAAAACTAACACAAGAATACTAAATATGATTGCTCATAATGCTGTGAGAGACTTTGAACTTTTCAATCTACTTTACTTATTTCATTTTTGGTCATTACTCTGGATTAATTAAAGCTGTGATAACTGCATATTACATTAATTTCAAACTAAAAAGAATAATACCATTTGGGTGAACAAAAACTATTGGAAACATTTTACAAATCGTGTTAATTTTTAGCATTAGGTATCATAAAAATGAACAAAAGTACAGCATTTAATCTAAATTAATAATAATGATAATATTAATACATTTTCAACATTTCAAATGGAATAATTTAACATTAATGCATCATGAACCGCCCTGAAATTTTAAGCAAACAACCTTTCAATAAATATAATAATTTTCACAATTGTTGGCAATAATTCAAATGAACTAAATATTGACTAAATGTTATAAGATCATGTACAGTTGTGCTCAAAATTATTTATACCCTTGGTAAATATGATCAAAGAAGGCTGTGAAAATAAATATGCGTTGTTTATCCACTTGATCTTTCATTCAAAAATGTAAAAAAAAAAAAATCTAACCTTTAATTAAAGTTAAAAAAAAAGTGAAAGTGGGGGAAAATCACTTTATGAAATAAATATTTTTCTCTAATACAGTAAAAGGACGTGTGTCTATATCGTCCTAATGCACGGTGAGGAGGAGAGTTTGAGTGGCCAAAGACTCCAAGGATCACAGCTGGAGAACTGCAGAAAATAGTTGAGTCTTGGGGTCAAAAAAATTAAAATAAAATAACAATGTTGTTTGGGAGGGTTTCAAGAAAAAACTAGAAAAGAAAACGCTCTCATCCAAAAACAAACTCCAGCATATTTATTTGCTAGACACGACTGGAACTTTAAACGGGACTGGGTTCAATGGTCAGATGAAACTGTCTAAAGGATTGATGATACAGATTCATTTTCACAGACTTCTTTGATCATATTTACCAAGGGTATGAATAATTTTGAGCACAACTGTAAATGTGCTATTTTGATCATTTTTATTTTATATAATAACAAATATTTCATAAATGTTTTAAAATCCTACGTTTTTATTTAATTTAAATCAGCATTTCTATCGCAATCTGTCATAAACACCCTTTATAATACAAAAATCATTTTATAGCATTCAATCTAATTTAATGTTAAAGGTGCCACAGAATGGAAAACTGTATTTACCTTGGCATAGTTGAATAATAACAGTTCTGTACATGGAAATGACATACCGTGAGCCTCAAACACCATTGTTTCCTCTTTCTTATGTAAATCTTGTGCATGCAAAAGACCACTGAAAAACAGGCAAATCAGAACATAAAAAAAAAAAAAAAAATGTCTAAAGGATTGATGATACAGATTCATTTTCACAGACTTCTTTGATCATATTTACCAAGGGTATGAATAATTTTGAGCACAACTGTAAATGTGCTATTTTGATCATTTTTATTTTATATAATAACAAATATTTCATAAATGTTTTAAAATCCTACGTTTTTATTTAATTTAAATCAGCATTTCTATCGCAATCTGTCATAAACACCCTTTATAATACAAAAATCATTTTATAGCATTCAATCTAATTTAATGTTAAAGGTGCCACAGAATGGAAAACTGTATTTACCTTGGCATAGTTGAATAATAACAGTTCTGTACATGGAAATGACATACCGTGAGCCTCAAACACCATTGTTTCCTCTTTCTTATGTAAATCTTGTGCATGCAAAAGACCACCACTTACCACATAAACAGAGTAAGGAGAGATGACTGAGGATGATGGCCAATGATTTACAGATCCTGAGCACTTGTAAAATGTGTGGTAAATACTGCCGCTGTAGTTTACACAGAGCATGTGTGATCGCAAATCTCGAAAGTGAAAGTAAAAAGCGATCTTGCATTCAAAAGCCGTTTCAATGCCCCGCATATTAATAGCGGCTCCCTGATGACCGCATTTTATAAACAGTATAATTACCCAACGATATAACTACGAGAGACAGTATTAAAATATATATTTTCCCTGTGTTTTCTTCCTGCTGTGTGAGCTACTGAAATGAGTCGCACTGTGAAACAGCCAATCAGAGCAGAGCTCAACATTATTATTCATGACCCTTCCATATAAGGTAAAAACAGACCATTTCATTCTAGGGACAAATCCTAGGGTTGTAAATGGACATGTAAAACCGTTTCTGGAGATTTTTTACCCTTACCTAAGCCACATACCTTCTATGTAGATATCAGAGAACAATTTAAAATATTGTATCCTTTACGATTCTCTCCGAAAACAGCCGAGCTCCTGGAGGTGTGCCGTGGGCGGAGCTAAAGAGTGACGAGCACTTGAGCGCCAAATGCCAACAAAACACAGACATTTGATGCAGTTTCACTTACCATCTGCAGTTCTGAATCATGACCGGAATCTTTTATATGGGACCGCTCCATCTTTCAGTATCAAACTATGTGCAAATTCAGCGTCGAATTGGGCCTTGTTTATAAAAACGTTCATCAACAAACACACTTACGGAACTCCGTTGATGCCCTGGAAAACAAACTGCATCCGCTGTTTACGTAACGCTGGATTCTTCGGGAAGCTGAACAAGGTTATCTTTCCCTTACAGCCAAAAACACATCTCTTTAGAGACATTCTTCCTGAGCGAGTCCCGTGCAGTGCTGCTGAATGAAGCGCGTTGATGGGCGCGCTCTTGCTCTCGCTCTGGTCGATGTGTGCGCGGGCGCGCTCTTCTGGGAGAAATGCCCATATAAGGAGTTCTACCCTTCATGACGTCATGAAGAGCCACGATCGGAAAAAAATTTCCGAAACTTGTAAGAAACCCGGAAGTGTGTATTTGGCACATAAATACTCTGTTATACGTCCAAATCGTTTTTTGAAACTTTGGCCATGTTTAGCGTGAGAATCCAACTCTTTAACAGTGTAAACAACTCTGATTGCGTGAAACAGCATTGTACCCCCCCCCTTAACATTTCAAATGGCATAAATTAAATTGTATTAATGCATTATGAAGGAACACACATTTCAAATAACTAGTATACTTGTAACTATATATTAAACAACATTAATAAATGTAAAAAAAAAAAAAGTTTAAAAAATTTGAAAAAAATTATAATATAATGTTGTTCACTGTTACTCTAATAAAATAACTAACATTAATAAACTGAATGAAAAGATGAGAACATACTCATTCAATAAATTTGAGGTCATTTCAATGAAATAAGTGATTTCCTATCAACAAAACATGCCCTTTAAATGGCATAATTACATAAATACAATGGCAGCGAACAGTCTTTGTAGTAACATTACTCATAGCAACCTGCACCAACCAATCACATGCATTTCTTTTGTAACCTTTCAACAGGCACACGCATCTGGGTCAAACCCACAATTTCAACTGAACTCAGGTTTTTACAGTAGGTGTTCCCTTGAGTTTGCACATTTTTCAGGTGAAGTAAATCATGTTTGTGTTGTCTAAGTGAGTTTATGTGTGTGTTTAGTACATGTTAATGTGACATGCAGCTTGCCAAGTCTGTATGACATATTGATTCACAGTCTTTTCCTAGAGCGACAGGTTAGTGAATGTTCAATCTACAGTGCCTTGAGGGTGTGGATCATGCCAGGCTCAGGCGTTCCTCAAGCTTATCTTTTTGTGAGTGCAGTCATCCAAACACATAAAATGTGGGTGGGGATGAGGGGGTTTCTAGTTTCACTTTTGTAGTTTGCAGTCTTACAATATTATGAATCTTTTCTATGAACAACTTTCTTTTATTTTTTCACACATTCAGAGTCAATATGATGTATACTACTTATCAAACACACGTGCTATACAGTTATCAAAGATTTAACCAAAAAAAGATGCTATCACTCTCATGGTGAGGGTATGTGTTTGATCAAGTGGACACTCCCTCCACACACATTTACACTCATACAGGTTACACTCGCCTTTAATGACACTGGAAGTTTGATTAGTTGACAGGCCTTGAACAAAGCCCCCAATGTCTCAAAGACAGACAAGTGTGAGGATTTGCCGCTTTTGGCAGAGGGAAATGTCACTAAATAAGCTCCTTCAGTTTCAGCATTGAGAAACACTGACAACTAAGAACACTAAGTGAACTTAAGCACACAGGTCTGAACACATCACTGGAAATATTGCATGAAGTATCTGTCACATGACAGCATATGTATCTTAAAGTGTGACAGTGTTGTTTTAAAAGACAGGTTAAAAAGATGCATTTGGGATGCCAGGTCATATGAGTTGAAAATTAAAGTATGCATCTCGAACCTACCTACTTTATAAGATAAGATCATTCATAAGATCATTCACTCTTGCCCATGAGACAAAAAAAAAAAGATCATGACAGTAATATTGATTATGCTGGGAGTGTCTGTGTAAGTGCTCTGTTGTGCACCTTGATCTACCGAACTCCACTGGTGCCCACACACCTGTACGTACACACACACACACACACACACACACACACACACACACACACAGCTCTGGCTTAAATAAGTTTAAATTAAATATTAATATAATGAAGGTTTTTATTTAAAAAATAAAAAGAACCACATTTGAAACTTGTTTATTTTATTTTAGAATTTACATGTGATCTGAAACTTTAATTCTATTAAAATATTCTAAACATTTTCATGAATGCATTTTTCAGTACCACGTATCTTGCAGTACACCCTTGCAGATTTGCAAATAAATGGTAAGAAGCATTTCTTCGAAGAAGAAATCTAATGCAGTTGAAACAGTCCTAAAATGAAGAAAATCTCAAACCAGTCATTTCAGCTCTTGTGGTTTGTTGGTTTCTCGAGTTTCATTCCAGTATCGAGTGGACCTCAACACCTAAGGAGCAACTGATGGTGAGAATTGAAGCAGAACAGCTGAAATAGCTACGTTCATTGTTTACCACAGCTTAAGAATGAGACACACCTCTCAGAAATATCCTTCAGTAATTTATGCAAATAAAGAGCAAGAATGAGAAGGTGTATGGGGGTGTGTTTGATGTGTCCCTGCAGCCAAAGTAAAGGATTGCAAGCACAGCAAACCTGTTACTCAAAACCCTTTAACGTGACAAAGACATTGCAAGAAATCAAAAACAGAATCTGATAGATTAATGTATTAAATTAGTTACTCTGCTGGTAGAAACAATGGAATTTTTAAATGTTCATGAAATGTTTCCGTGTGTGAAATTGCATGCTGTTCTGCAGTCAACCCCCAGCAGTTTTTCATGAATACTTCCAAAAGTTTTAAGCATTATGCATTTCCCTAATTGCACATGACACCTGGCTGTATTCAAACCTGCATCAGTACACATGCTCTGCGCGCTGTGCAATGGCTCTGAAAAATTGAACAAAAAACACTTTCCCTTAAATGCCTTTATAATTTGTTAATTTAAAAATGCACTGTGAAAAGAACCAAAGTATCTGTATTCATATGGCCTAAAGAATTAAATACCAGCATGTCAGTAAAGGTTCAAATTCATTATGTATAGAAAATGCATGTTTTGTCTTTCAAGAAGGTGGTGGTTTGTTGGGGATTCAAACCAGATTTATGTGTACATTGAACAACGGGTTCTGTCAAAACTTTGACAAGGGCCGCTCATGTTGAACACACTCCTTGTTCTCTCTCTCAAACACAAACACACAGTACATTCTATAGAGAACTCGGGGAGCATAACGGAGCTGACATTACCGTGTTTACACTGTCAAGTGCTTACAATGTGCACACTATTATGTAACAACATACAAGATATATAAACATACTCAAAAGCAGGCTATAAGTGGGCTTTCCCCCAGTTTATTTTATTTTACACTGCCCTCCTTCCCTAGATCCAGTTTGTTCTAGTCCGCGTATTGTGCTTCACAGGTTCACATTTTTAAATGAAAGTGATAGATTAAGAAAGAGGTAAACTGGTTTGGACGGCAAAGGCAAGTTCCCACATGGACTTACAGTGAAGTCGCAGTAAATAATTGTCAAGTGTGTGTACATGCACTTTAATAGGTAGGTTTTAGTTGAAAATGACAAAATTACATTTAAATGCTTTTGTATATTCTCAGAAAGACACAGGTGATGTGCAACGGGTATTTAGTCCTTTCAATTTTATTGATTTTTTTTCATGTGCTCAGAAAGAGAAAGGAACATGGTAGCTCAACTATGCAAAAACCTGCTGCGATTATAATTGCACACGCAAACACACTTATTTACAAATTGTGGAAACTCTACTTTAAAAGTGCTGTGAAAGTATGGCAAATAGTAGCCAGAACTATTCTATAAATTAAAGGTGGAGAGGGAGGGATACCACAAGAATTATCAAAGGAATGAGGAAAGATGCTGTCAAAAAATTTTCTGCATTTTGATTGGCTGAGATGAAATGAATGTGCTGCTACTACACAACAGAAATCTGTATGCACACTCAGTTTGCGCATGTTGGTGCAAGCTGCAAATGTATGCATTTGCAATTTCATTTGATTATCACTCTGCAAAACATATTTTCTTTGTTTCACCAAAAACAGATCTGTCTTGACAAAAGCCAAAACTCTGATTGTAATTTTGAGTGTGTGCGTGTGTGTGTGTGTGTGTGTGTGTGTGTGTGTGTGTGTGTGTGTGTGTGTGTGTGTGTGTGTGTGTG
>NW_015667282.1:541332-569822 GCF_001515625.1 Sinocyclocheilus rhinocerous
TGTGTGTGTGTGTGTGTGGGTGGGTGCATGCAAAAGTAAAGTTAAGATGTTACTTGAGTTCATTTCGAGAATGAATTTTTTTAAAAATAATGTCAGGTGGCAAATGTACTTGATATGTGGTTAAGATGGCAGAATCAACCTGACTACATTAGGTTACACCATCATTTTATGAAGAAATTGATTATAGATAACAAGATTATTAGGTTAAAGATAACAACACACTTTTGATTTTAACACTGAGAGTCTGGCTTTATGCAACATGTCTTGACATTACTGTAAATCTTTGCAGGTTTTTGGCATTAAATTGTTTATGCATATTACAAATGTCTTTCATATATATTAAACTTAACAGCAACACTGTAACTACTAAGTATGTGTTTTGCAAGCCAGGCTCATTATAAACACAGGCCTGTGGTGACATTTCTGCAAAATGATATTATGTTGCTTTTTGCACATTTCGCAACAAACTGAAATGTCTAGTGAATGGCTCTAAAAGTGCGTTCAATATTACCCGAAACAGATGAATGAAAATCGGGCAACGTTTTATTATATTAGTTGGAAATGAATGCCCAGTGATTGTTGCTAAATGCCGGTTCATCACGTTTAAGAATAACATCTGCAACCTACACTAAACCTTTTCCTAAACCTAACTGATAGTGTTACCAAAAGAGATAAAGAGATTACGTTTTAGCCTGCTTCTGCAAGTCGTTGAGCTCTTTTATCATGACTAATTTTTCACAGGTATTATCATACCCTACCCAAGATCTCCACATTGCGAGTGCAGAGCAATAGGTGAACTACCAAGTATGTTTACCACATCAGAAAAACCATACATACGGAGCTTATGTGATGCAAACGTCATAACATTAACAATGCTGTGCAAGGAAACATGAAAATAAGTCTTTATTAATGGATCATCTTTCTGTAATCATAGTTAGTGTAAAAAAGAATACAATTTGTTGACATTTTACTGCCACTAGTGTTCATTTTGGGTACAGATGAATGAAATGTTTATAGGTACTTTGCGAAAACGCAGAGGCACGATGAGCCTATGTTGCAGCTAATTTACTGTGCATATGTCTACACACATCCTGTGCAAAATTTAACTCAAAACATGTTAATTACATTTTCCTTCATACATGGGAAATAAAATTGTGACTTAATTCAGCTAAGTAGGCTTATGGAGAGGCCTGACCAGAGCATCAGCCCTGTAATCCCTTGAGTTTCTGTTGGTATCGGCCTGTTGAGGCCTGCAAAGAAGGTGACTGACTGACACAAAGAGAGTAAAAGAAAGAATGAGGGGTTTTTAACTCCTTGACAGGAGATTATAAAAAATACTATGATAAATTAATAACAGGGAGGAGTGAAAGGTCAAGCAAGGAGAAACTAGAACAGACAGCAGTTGATGATTGCAGAAAGTCAGAGCGAATAAAGGTGTATGTGTTGCAAGAGGGGGTGGGGGAGGGAAGATATGAATCTTAGGGGACTGGTTAGTTGAGTGTGTTTAAGGTGTGGTACAGCTAGGGAACAGGGTTAAACACCTGGGGCCAACATGTGTCAACATTTGTCGCCAAAATCACACATCCACTGAGCTGCTACTATGCGTGGTATTCTCTACAAGGGTTTACAATTTTTTCTTACCTCACCTTTCAGCTCATTCTACCTTTTGTATACCAAACCAAAGAAAACAATAACTGCCATAACTGCTTTTTTTTTCTAACTGTAGTAATAACTACTAAATAACTGCACAGCTGGAGCCAATGAGGGCACATAAAACCGAAAATAATAGCTTTGTGCATGTTGTGGCAAGACTTGAGAAATTCCAGTGCACTAACTTATTGTGACTTGTCACCACCACAAGGACTAATTTTTTTAAATTTTTTAATGTATTTATTTTTTGCCAGTGTCTTTGGTTAAATACATGTATAATCATTTATACATATAATCATTAAATACATATGATCATTTAATTAATTTGTGAAAGTAATAGATTATTTCTAAAATAATTCCATAGTGTTAAAATGATGTGCAGGATTAGGTCAATCCGGTCTAAGCAGTTTAAGGTTTACACAAGTTCATAGGTGTGGAGTCTAAATTCCCTTACAACTGCAGCCCTTATAGGGCAGTGTTTGCTAAAGGGGGAGGAGACGCTGTCATACATGCGGTTATTACTATTACTGCTCTCCATTGGGCAATGTTACACCTGTATATTTAGCAATATTGTCCGATATGCATCTTTGGCTTATTTATATAGGAAATGCTGGAGTTTCAGATATCACATTTGCTTTAAGACAATCGTCAATATTAATCTGTGCAAAATAATTTGATTAAAGCATGAGATGCAAGCTTGAGAGCAAGCAATTGATTGAGTGTTCTTGTGACAATTTAAACCAATATTTTCTTTTTGTTGTATTATAAATGTTCCTATCATTTGAATTTCGGTCTCTTTGATTTATTTATTTATTTCTGCTCATTCTGTGTAACATTTTTATCTGTTGCTGAATTAGCCAAGTCTCTCTAAAATAAAGTTTCTAAATATGCTGAAAATTTTAAATTTTTAGTTTTAAGTTAAACTTTTCTTTTCTGTGCACAACCCCTCTTGTTGTCTCAGAATGGAAGTGAAATCAAGGATCACATTCAAACAGGCACCTTTGAAGTAAAATGTGAAAGCTCAAAGAAAGTTGCTTTGTTACCATGCATCAATTTTCTTTTTCTTTTTTCTATAAACAAGTCAGGGGGTGCAATCCTGACCTCTTCATTTCTATTCTGCATTTTTACTGACTGTCAAGCAGCCCCTTTTTGCAACACGGACGTAAGCTATTTTCTGTGAATGTACAAGACTTCCAATTCGTAAACTAGAAGAATAACAAAGTGCCACCATAAATGGTAAAACTATTTGTGATACAAACCAGTGTGTTTATGATTATAGCAATGAGTGAAAACAACTAAATAACAAAATACCAATTTGGAATTTAAAGCAGTATAAGAAACTGTTTTTGTACATGTAAAATAACTGGAAGCGAATGTTAACTTTGTACAAAGTTACAAATGGCTGCACTCTTAGGTTAAAAATGGTAGATAAATAACATTGTATCCAGATCGATTTTCTACATATTGGAACAAAGTGTCTATTACTGTTGCACCAGTGTTTAGCCTCCTAATGTCTTAAAAATTAAATGTCAAAAACTGACGTGTTGCTGCATTCACTGTTTTTTGAATATAGGCCTCAACAGAAATCAGAAAAGTGCACAAAAGTTGTTTCTTGTACTCTCTGACTGTGCTCACAGTGACAGACATTTAGTCATTTTTAGCTATAAGGAACAAAATTCTGTAGGAAAGATTATAGGAGTTTGTTGTTGGGCTGTAGAAATATACTACATATTTAATACAATGAATTGTAATTTAATTTAATCTGCCACACCTCAGCAACAGATACTAAACTAGACATGCTCATGGAGCCCAGGGGAGGGGGTGTAGGCCAACCTATAAAAATCTGATCCTGGGCCCTGTGCACAACACAATCCATCTGCTCTTCTGTCATTCAAAAACATCCTCCTCTTGTTTGTCTGCAGACTTATCCATCACTTGCACACTTCCCTCTGTAGCTACGAGTTTCTTCCCTGTCTCACTGGTGATGATGGTGGTCTTTGTGCTTTTGGTGATGGTGGCAGTGCTGCTGCTAGTGCTGACATCCTTTGCAGTCACAGCTTTCTGCTTAACGAGGCCTGTTTTCTGAACATCTTTCCCAGAACTCTGTGATGAGACACTTGCAAGGTGGCTGCTTTCAAGATCGTAGTTCAAGGCTAAGAAAAAGGATATCAGAACACTGTCACAAAAGCTGCACCCTACATGTACGCATAGCTGGTGTAAAATATTTCAAAAAGCATATATAAAAAGAGATGCTTTATGTGAGTAAAGTAACTCACAGTGTGGTTTAGAGACGGAGAGAGTCTGGAATGAACCATACAGTCTGTGAAAGAACACAGAATAAGTACATGACAGCCATAGGAATCCATTGTGATACCCTCTTCTTAAAGTGTTATAGTTTCAACAAGCACTAAAGCTGCACCCACCTGCTCTCTTCTCCTTCCAGGAGTTTCCTATAGGTGGCGATCTCAATGTCCAGAGCTAGTTTGATGTTCATCAATGACTGGTACTCGCACACCTGACGAGCCATATCATGTTTAGCTCTCAGAAGAGCTGCTTCCAGCTCCTGCAGACGCAGTTTTGCATCTTTCACAGCTAGTTCACCTCGTTCTTCTGCCTCTTTGATCTGCACCTCGTGGTTTGAATGCTAAAATGAAAGGAGACAAAAGATTTCATCCTTCCCACACTCTGACATATAACTTAAGATCAACTGGGATTAATTGAGATCATCTCAGATCAACTCACATATAATACACTTTACCTAGATTTACTGAAAGAATGCTTGCTTTGTTCTTGTCAAATGTCACCAAAAATAATCATGCTCTAAGTATGCTGTGCATTGTTTACTGACATTTTGACACATTATTATTTTTTGTTTTTGACAGTTGACTCTGAATAGTCAAATTAAGTCACTTTTATCTATATAGCACTTTATACAATAGATTGTTTAAAAGCAGCTTTACAGTAATAAAAAGGAAAATAACAGAATCAGTGATGCAGGCTTCAAATATGAGACAAATTCAAATTCTGCTGTAAAGCAACTTTAAAAAGACAACAGTGTCATTATTCTGCTCAAGTCAGTTCAGTGTTGATCAGTTCAGTTCAATAACCGTTCATTAAAGTTAATTAATTATGAGTAATTATGAGAAATGAGTTCAATTCAGTTATAAAACAGCTCCACAGAAAACAATAGTGTGAAATAGAGTTCTTACCTGTCCCTTAACAAGTTCCATCTCAGAGTGTATACGTGCAATTCTTCGATTGTACTCGGCGATATCAGCCTTGGCGTTTTTCAGGTCATCCCCATGTTTGCTGACCGTCAGCTGCATTTCTTCATACTAACATTATACAGCACACATGAACATTCACATACAGACACATACACATAAACTCATATTTACAGTTCATTTGAGCATCTTTAGAAAAGCTCAAATATTGCAATGCAAGAAAATAATCATGTTTAAAAATTTATGATTTGTGACATGCACACACACACACACAATGCAAGAAAGTTAAGTGACCTTCTGTTTGTACCAGTTCTCTGCTTCAGCACGGTTGCGGTTGGCAATCTCCTCATACTGAGCACGGACTTCAGCCACAATGGTGTCCATGTCCAGATTTCTGCTGTTGTCCATCTCTACAACAACTGATGTGTCCTTTATCTGAGTCTGGAGCTCACGGAGTTCCTGTACACATGGAACAAAAATTACAGAGACCTGTCATTCAGAATCCTGTTCATGCCTCCATTCACCACTGTTTTTTTAAGGTTTTTTATGCTTACACACCATAAGAGTTATAAGCTCTTAAGACTTATGTTTTACTATCAGTTAACACAATAAATTCTATCTGTAACGTGTATTACATGACTGTACGAAAAGATTTATTTTTGAAATGTGAAGGGAGTGTATGGTACCGCCTCATAAATCTGCCAAAGGAAGTTAATCTCATCTGTTAGGCTGTCCAGTTTACATTCCAGCTCCACTTTATTCAGATACGAACCATCAGCGTCCTAACATAGGAACAGTGCAAAATATATTTCTAATAATGTAATTATAATACGTTTTTAAAAGTGCTTGATCTGTTTGTGCTTTTACATTATGTGCTGACCTTTTTAAGGAGCACAAATTTGTTGTCAGAGTCATTCCGTTTGTTAATTTCATCTTCATACCTGAGGAGGAATGTACAAAGTTTGTTGGAATGTGTGTGTGGAACGTCCTTAAACACTTTAGAGTACAAACGTGCAAGATTTAAGACACTGTGCAGACATTTACAATGATCTTACTTGCTCTTGAAGTCTTCTACCAGGCTGGTCATGTCCTGCAGGCCAGACTCCAGACGCACTTCTCATTACCTAGGCCATCTAACCCTCTGCGCAGGTTAGCAATGTAGGTCTCAAACATAATATCAATGCTGGATCGGTAGCTAGTCTGTTCCTGCAGGAGAGACCACTTAGTCTCCAGCATCTTGTTCTGCTGTTCCAGGAAGCGCACCTGGGGAAAGACAAGAAGAGAGTGAAAAAAGAAAGCAACATTTTCTTATGATAAATGATAATACATACATGTGTATAGATGGTTGTCAGATTACATGCACAGTAACTTTTTTCATGACTTTTCAAATTTTTGAATAAAATTTAGATGCCATATTGAATGTAACGTAGATGAAAACAAGGCTGTGAGGAACCAACGATCAACGCCATCAGAATGGTATGAACTGTATAAAGGTTCTAATTCACATCTAATTTTCTCATCCCACAACTTTAAAAATTAGTTTATGGAGTTTTTGTCTACTAAAAGTTTTTTTGGAAAGATGTTTGCCAGCTGAATAATTGCAGTGTTGTTTAATAACAGTAATAATCTACTGAACACACTGCATTTTTTTCCCCTCAGCCTTGTTTTCATTCCTGTCAAAAATTTAATATTGTTTCCACTCTGACTAAGGTTTATATAGATATAATTCTAGATACCAATATTAAAAAGAATAATTCTATTATTTAAATAAAATTACATTTTGTAATTTATTGAAATCTTCTAATTAATATTATTTTGTTGCAGTTCACTTAAACTCCTGCACAGTCAAAAAAATACAAAAAAGAATAATTCAAAGTTGTAAATAAAGCAAACATCATTGAAGTACATTTTACAAGAAAATACTTTTTCAGTTTTAATTCAGTGTTACTTGTTTCTTTGTAATTGTTTGTGAAATTTACCTGCAATTTCTGAGTGAAAATTTTTCTACACATATTTTTTCCAGTGCAGTTTTACTAATTAATATTTAAATGCATATTAATGTGCAAAAGTCTCTCTGTGCTTTATTGAACAGATTATGTGAGTTCAAATATAGCTGTGTGTGTGCTCGGATAGGTGTTTCTATAAAAATAAAAAAAAGTATGTATAAAGGAGTGGCCGTTGCGCCTGATAGTAAACTGATATTGCCTAAAAGCAACAAAGGTGTGTTTATGACAGAGAGTGGACATTGTCCCTTCAGGTTAGTCAGTCAAGTGGGGGTCTTGATAAAATATGACACTGATAAAACTGGGCCTGCTGTTATCACAATCACTCCCACCAGCATACGAACCACACTCACAGGTCCAAACACAATACATTTGATTAGATGTGAAAACATAAATGGTCTACACAAAAGGTTCAAATGAAGACAAGATGAAGAAGGAGATAACTTACTTTGTCAATGAATGAAGCAAAGCGGTTGTTGAGTGTCTTGATTTCCTCTTTCTCCTGAGTTCTGATAGCCTGGATGTTCGGGTCAATCTCCAAGTTCAGAGGTGCCAGAAGACTTTCATTTACCTGTATAGCTGTAATTGGAGGGCATATGACTGGACTGGAGCCCCAACCTTCTCTCGAAACTATCCCTGAATGAGTGAGGGGGGTCCGCCTGTTGCTGCTCACACTTACAGAGCAGTGACTGCTGAAAGACTTCACGGTTTTCTTGGTGTTCAGCATCTCTACACAGCCGTCAGAATTGAGAGAAGACAAAGAGTTGAGGGGTTGGAAACTCAAAAGTGGTGGGGTGACAGACGTTCCCTCAAACTCTTATATCGAGTGCAGGGAGTGGCTCAAGGCCAGCTCATTGGTCAAGAAACAATTTTCAAGATATGTACGCAGAGTTATGGGGTTGAACGTCGAGAGGACGTATAATCATACTGTTATATATTAACAGCTTCACTTCAAACCCTGAGCAAAGGGGAAATTCTTATAATACTCCAAGTCGTACAGTACATAATTACTTTTATGTTCAAATCTGAACAACATGAAGCAAATCTAGTTTTACTTTACATCCTTAATTGACATGAGTGCACTGCAACAGCAGATCCAGGCTCAGCAAATCAGAGAAAACTAATTAAAGACCAGCCAAAATATTAAGAATCATTATAATCCCACAAAAGTGTGCATAACCACTGTATGAGTGTTCATGTATATTCTGCAATTTCTATAGTTCTATAGCCACCCATTAATTAACCGTTGACTTGAGCCGGTCCCCAAAACTACAGTAAATGCAAAAACAATTACCCTTTAAACTCATTACATGGACAACTCCTTTGATTTCCCCTTGTAGCCTCCTCCATACAGACACTTCATTGGTTGATCATATATTGTAATTTCCGGAGGCAAAAGGTATTGTGGGCTGATCTGACCAACTTGAACATTGTTGTAAAGATAACAATCCAAGACTTAACTACTTACGTATTGCTGAATTTCAGTCATCTGAGTTTCAGTCATCCTATTGCAGCCCACTCTTTCAATGACCTCCACGCCATAGTGCACTACAAAATAAGTATTAACATCATAGTTAAACAAACAACAATTTAAGAGGAATGTGAACCTAAAAAAAATGTAAAACGTTTTTTTTAGTTGTTTTTGGAAAATTCCGTACAGATTTGTAATTTAATTCATTTAAATTAAGTATTACAGAATGACATTTACATTCCTAATAACATTGTATGAATATGTCCTTTTGAACCTACAGAAAGTCGTGGCCTAATGGTTAGAGAGTCTAACTTGTCATCCAATGGTTGTGGGTTTGAGTCTCAGGTCTGGCAGGAATTGTCAGTGGTGGGAGTGAATAACCAGTGCTCTCTTCCACCTTCAATACCATGACTGAGATGAGACCCTTGAGCAAACCTCCAACTGCTCCCCGGGTGCTGCAGCACATGGCTGCTCAGGGTGTGTGTGTGTTCACTACTGTGTGTGTGCACTTGAATGGGTTAAATGCAGAGCACAAATTCCAAATATGGGTCACCATATGTCACTTCACTTTCAAAATTCATTTAGATCAGTTTTACCCCCTGGGTAACAGCTCCTTTTAATTAAATTTGGCAGCTTCCCCAAGTTATGGCAAACACATTTAAGGCAACATTTGTTATTTATATTCATTATTTAGGTGTGTCATATTCATGCCAAGAGTGGTTTATAGGTGACAGATTTGTGTACTTCTGACATAAAAACGTCCTGGCATCTTTTGTTCCCCTTTTTCACTGTGTACAAATTTCAGTTCTCCTGTGCTAACAAAAATTAATGCAGACTAAAGACAGTTGATTAGAGTGTTTTTTTTTTTGGTTTGTTTTTTTACATTTATTTATTTGTAACTGTCTTTTCTTTTGCAGAGGTAAGACTGACAGCATTGGTACAGTGATTGCAAGTGGCTTGTCATGACATAAGAAAACTATTCAAATTGGGTACTTGCATTGTAGACAGACAGACGTGGTGCTCGTTTGTAGTGAAGATTAGATATAAAAGTGCAATGACTGTTACTTCAGTTATTTTACTAGTGGATTCTCTCCTCTGGTCAGACAGACTCTGAAGAAGAATTCAAGCTGAACTTAACAAACATCCTTTGTTCACGTTTACATACAGTATGTGATAAGACATTACAGTCTAGACATACAATAAACAAAATGGGAAAGAAATATTGCAATTTAACAGGAATATTGCAAGTTACTGACAGTATTGCAATTACAAAGCATAATTTTTTACAAAACTGAAAAAAGAAAAAAATCACAGCCTAAATTTAAAATATGTTTGAGGTGGAAGACTGAATTTAAAACAGATTTTGGATTTAAATACAGAGGAGCCAGATCCAGCTTGTCCTGTTACTATCTTCCAGCAAGGACTAACCGTTTGTTAAGTTAAACTGACAAACTCTGGCCTTTTGTATTAACCTACCAAAATCCTCAAATCGTCATTATTGCTTAATATAGCATAACAAGTGAACAAAGCATGAGCCACCTAGTCCTTGCTAGATGCCATAAGTACACCATCTTGGTCTATTAATGCCCACTTAAAAGTAGCTGTGTATTTTGCAATAAATAAATAATAAATAAATAAAACTGCAAGGCCACAACAATCTGTATGAAACCTGCTTTCTCAGAATAAAGGTACAAAGCTGTCACTGGGGTGGTACCCTAAGGTTCAAAAGCATCTTTGTAATATTAAGCATCACAACTGTTTCCAACAAATTCTCTCCCTGGAATTAAAGATTAAACAAGATAACTCAAAAATAAATCAATAAACAAAGTACAACACAACTGCATATGTTCTCTGGAAGGTGCCACGCTAAAGGAGTAAATGTCTAACGTGTCAGACATACCGTTATAGTCACCTCTCAACAAATAGACACATAGCCAGTTAAACTAATAAATGAATAAATCATAACAAGGACAAATCACCACCTTGGAATTATAAGGTTCTTTGCATTCCAAAGTTTTTGCATTCCATACTTTGTAGATAGAACCTTTTTGTTTTCTAAATAAAAAGTCCCAAAATGCGCACAACTTAAAAAAAAAACAAAAAAAAACAGAAGAGTCTGTAACAGAATAAGAATATGTTAATAACTCAATTTTGACAAAAATGTCAGACAGAACCTTATAATTCAAAGATGACAAAATGGGAGGAGTCAGAAAAGAGCTTATTTATTGATAAGTACAATGATTTATCAATAATATATTAATTATTGATTAATAAAATAATTATATTAATAATAGTTAGTAAGTTTATTCTACTCTAAATAAATAAATAAATAAAAGGGGAGTGTAAAATTAAATAAAAAGGGAAAATTGACAAGAAACCCACAATTCTTAGAAGGCTTTCTTCCACTTCATATTCATTCTGATCAGTGACTCCTGGAATGCGCGCCACTCACTTTCATTGGAGTTAGTGTGTAGTGTAGCATGACCACAAACAAGCCCAACCAGCAGCTGGTGACCTGATGTTAAAAGGCTTGAGGCATAATTTTTGAAGAGTATAATTCTTGGAATTCAACAGAGTGCACACTGCCTGTATTCCAAGGTTAGTTTCGTAAACGAAAACTAAGACGAAAACGACTGATCAAAAACCATTTCATAAACTGAAATAAAATAAAAATGTCTAAATAAATGAAAAACTAAAACGAAACAAAACTAACAACAGTTATTGAAAAAGTAATTGAAATAAAATAATAATAATAATCAAAAATAAATAATCGTTTTCGTAATCATTACGTTCTCACCCATGGTAGAAAAATATATGAGCTGTGGCTGTTTAGGGAAATATCTGTAAATGGCGCATCGCAAACTCATTTTTTTTCACGAATATGACAACCTGATGGACGCGCTCAGTCATTCAGGAAGCGCCCCGGCCTCCAACGATCCAGTCAATTCCCGAAGGACGAAATCAAGTCCAGCCCTCTAATTTCAGATGCCATTTCACTCGGATATACTTCACAGTAGAGAAGAAAAGACAATCGCAACTTCCGTTTCATGCCGACTTTAAAGCAGAGTCCTGTACGCGTCCTGTTTGGTAAACTCACACACACAGTATACTTAACAGAACACCCGACCATGCATGCAGTTATCGGACAGCAGCACTAATTTAATTCTGTACCCGACCCATTTGACAAAGACCGCGACACGAACCGCACCCGTATTAAATCTACTACATTAGGTATAGGCAAATTATTTATTTTCTCATGTACCACAAGAAATCAAACCAACATTAGGCATTCTAAGTTGGTGCTTTGAAGATCATTTTTTTTCATGAATATGACAACCTGATGGACGCGCTCAGTCATTCAGGAAGCGCCCCGGCCTCCAACGATCCAATCAATTCCCGAAGGACGAAATCAAGTCCAGCCCTCTAATTTCAGATGCCATTTCACTCGGATATACTTCACAGTAGAGAAGAAAAGACAATCGCAACTTCCGTTTCATGCCGACTTTAAAGCAGAGTCCTGCACGAGTCCTGTTTGGTAAACTCACACACACAGTATACTTAACAGAACACCCGACCATGCATGCAGTTATCGGACAGCAGCACTAATTTAATTCTGTACCCGACCCATTTGACAAAGACCGCGACACGAACCGCACCCGTATTAAATCTACTACATTAGGTATAGGCAAATTATTTATTTTCTCATGTACCACAAGAAATCAAACCAACATTAGGCATTCTAAGTTGGTGCTTTGAAGAAAAATAGACAAGTAGCGCAACGTGGTAATTAACAGAAAAAAAGATGAGAACGCGCATCCTTTCTATAAACAATACAAAACTTTTGCCTATATCTTGTGAACAATAATATGCCAGGCTATTTTGAACAAATGTGCATGAACAGCTTCATACACACGCTTATAATTCTTCATAAATTAAAAGAACATATTTAGATATGAGCCTTTACTGTTAAATGCGGTTGTCTCTCCTTAAACTCTGCAGTGTGGTCGTTGGTCCTTCATAGGAGCTTTAAAAATAAAATTATATAATAGGCTATACAGAAAGTGAGCAAAGAGCGCTCCCTAAGCTGTCATTCACTTCAGCTGTAGCACGAATGGCTATAGGCAGGGCCGGCCTAAGCCTTTATGGGACCCTAAGCAGAATTTTATTTGGGGGCCTCTTGGTGCCACCAATACGACTGATTATTGTCAATGCTTGATTATTCGCACACTTTAAATCTAACACATCCATTATCAATTTTATTTGTTGTAGCTGTGTTGCTTACATCATAGATCAGCTAACATGGTCATTAAGGTTGTTTAAACGACAAAACAAATTAATTTACACATATTTGGCAATCAGAGAATAGGCTATATCACTGAAGACAGCTTCCTATCAGCGGTTACTGAACTGAGTCTAAATAGTCTTGTCTGTTGGACCTGCAGTTCGCCTGTGCCTATTGATTCCCCGACCCGCAACGCAAATGACATTGTAAATAATATTCCACCCATTTCATCAAATATATGAGGGGTACCCATGGGGAGCTAACTGCATCTGGTTTAAAGTGCACTGCGAATGGTCAGGAATATGTGATGATCGATGCTTTAGAGGTTGAGAGGGAAATTTTTCCCACCTGTCATGCACATTACCACATATTGTAAGAAGTTTTATTAAAATAAAGTGGAAAAAAATACCAAACAGGACCACAGGGAGAGGCCAAAGACCACTAAATCGCCTGCCTTTACTATTATACGGATCCATTCAGAATAGCTAAATCTCTGACCATCGCATAATCAGCGTTCATTATAAAACACTCTTGCTTTTAAGCCAAAATACATGCTGAAAATAATAATTTTACTGATATCTGGACGTAAGTCTACTGGACTATTCTCTCCGCAATCGCTGATGAAATCGGCGTGTTTTCTATGCATTAGCGCTGTTTTGAACTTACTGTTCGTTAATTCGTTTACTGGATCCTTGGACTTTCCAGGAGTTTACCGGTTTAAAATTGTGATCGCAAAAGCCTTAAAATATAGAAGCGCCGGTACTGCATACCGGTGTGTACCGGCCCACTTCAAGCACGGCTTTTAAAGAAATATTATCAACTCCCAGCCATCCTAATTCTTGAATTAATTTAAATCTCTCCCTTTCATATGCAGAACACTCAAAAAGAATATGCTTCACTGTTTCTAATTCTCCACATTTGTCACACTTTACCGATTCATGCTTACCTGTTTTATGAAGACTATAGTTTAATGCTGTATGTCCAATTCTTAATCTTGAAATGATAACATCTTTCTTCCTATTTCCATATAATTTCCTCTAATTTCCAACACACTCCTGAATCTGGAACAGATGTCTTCCTTTAGACCCACTATTCCATAACTTTTGCCATTTCTTACTTGCTTCAATTGATATCATTCTCTTGAATTCAGCTTTACTTAAAGCTAAATTAATTTCTATTTATGGATGATTTAATGCTTTACCTCATTTCCATCCACATTTATCACTATCCTTAACTGCCTTATTCTAAACAAACTTTGTAAAACTTCAAATACGAAGTCTTGTCGGGCTTCAGATTTACCACTTAGTAGGCTAGTGAGCACAGCCATTGAGTCAGTACATATCACAGTTTTGATTTTACTTTCTTTGCACGTTCGCTTTGTAAGCACTGGGTCAGTACTTCCACCTACGTCATTCGTGACCTTTCCAACGTGACTACGTAATACAGCTAGTGCGTAATGCGAGCTAGTGCAAGACTAGCATTTGTGGTTAAAAAGTATATAATTTATTTATTTTTTTTAAGAAAATAACGGATCGTTTCGTTAGTTAAGATCCCTATTCCTTGGCTGGGATCGTATAGAGCCCTTGAAGCTGCATTAAAACTGCAATTTGGACCTTCAGCCAGTTGGCCATCATTGAAGTCCATTATATGGAGAAAAAACCTGGAATGTTTTCCTCAAAAACCTTAATTTCTTTGTGACTGAAGAAAGAAAGACATGAACATCTTGGATGACATGGGGGTGAGTAAATTATCAGGAATTTTTTTATATATTTTTATAATAACCATAAGACGGCATCTGTGAGAGAAGGGCTTAAAGAACAAAATAGCCAGCCGCCGTTTGACGCCCCTGCACAATCTGAAGCTCCATTTTCCCATTGAAGAAAAAAGCACCCCAGATCATGATGGAGCCTCCTCCACTGTGCCGCGTAGAAAACATCTCCAGTGGGATCTCCTTGTCATGCCAGTAACGTTGGAAGCCATCAGGATCGTCCAGGTTACATTTCTTCTCGTCAAAGAATAAAACGTCCACCTTTCAATGTCCCATGTTTGGTGCTCCCTTGCAAATTCCCAAGTTTGTGGCGTGGGAGGAGACGTGGCCTTTGAAGACGCTTTCTGTTCTTTAAGCCCTTCTCTCGCAGATGCCGTCTTATGGTTATTGGGCTGCAGTCAGCATCAGTAAGGGCCTTAATTTGGGTCGAGGCTCGTCCTGTCTTCACGGACAGCCCGTCGGATCCTCCGGCTCAGTGCAGGTGAAATTTTTTCGGGTCTACCACTTGCCCTGCAGGCAAAAACAGGTGACTGTCGTTAAAATAGATCTTTAAGCAGGAGAATTGCACCACAACTGGTTTCCCTCTGGGGCACCAGGGGTAAATCTATGACAGCGCTAATGAAAAACAATTAGCTCATGAGTGACAGCTATGTAAAAGCAGGCATAACATCTGTTTGCTTTTGGATAAATGTTTCACCGAATGAGAAAGCGTTCTTTGTAAGTACAAGTTGCTGAAATGAAGGACAGAGTTGTTTTACATAAACAGTATAACTTAAACAGTACTTGTAATAATTCAGCCTAGCACATCCATGTATCACTATGCCACAGTGGGAACGGTTGCAAAACTGTGAATTACAGTAATAAAGAGACATTTGAAAAAATTTCATGTAATCTGAAAGAAAAAAAATGTAAAGTTGGATGGCTGCAACATAATTTCAACCAGCATTAGCAGAGAGAAATGTAGCGTAGAATGAATAGACAGTGGGCTCTGCAGACGAATATAAATGCTAAATGTTTTGAGCCAGTGAATTAAGAAAGAAAAACCGTCTGAGAGCTGAAGTGTGTGTGGGGGGGTAAAGCTGAGTAAAAACGTGCTAGTGGTAAACTAATTACATGATGAGTCTGTTCTGTGTTTCCACAGTTTTGGCGGTTTTTAGCACTCCCTAGTGGCTGAGTTCAGAATTGCATTATGTCTACAGAACACTGACAGCAGAATGACATTTGAAAGACTTCTGGTTTAGACCAAGAAATTTGGCTGTTTAGCAAGGTCTAAGTAACTCTTGTACATAGATATTACACTATTCTGTGGGCAAAAAGCATCTTTCTCCATAGACAGGAATTCAAAGTAACTAATCAAAAAATATTTTGCATGCAGCGCAAGTATTTCATGACCCTGTAAATGCTAGTGAAGGGATTGGGACTTTGTGTACTCTTGTGGTGCTAATCAGTGTTGTCAGGACGTCATTTTCCTTCACCCACTTTTACCTTTTCTTACCAAATGAATCATGAAAATAATTTCTTAATCTGCTGCGAAAATCTTTGTGGCATGTCACAGGGTGTGTCTGTCGCACTAATCTATCATAACAGCATTCACCCCAACCAATCATACATCTCACAGACTTTTATCTTTGCCTTAGTCTACAGCCTCACAAAACAAGATAACTCATGAAGCAAAAATCTCAGTGACATATTATAATTGCACATAAAAGTCTTTATATCAACTACTATTTATTTTGAAATAAAAGATTCACTTTTAATTGCTTATGTAGCCTATGATGTTTCTTAGTACACATTTGTCAATAGAGTCATACTACAGCATATTTTTTTACAGAGATAATGATTACACTATTACTAGTAAAAACAGTAACATTGTGAAACTTAAAATATTACAATAGAATGAATAGAGCCATTACTCCAGTCTTCAGTGTCACATGATCACAGTATGCTGATTGGGTACTCAAAACATCTCTTATCATTATATAAACATTGAAAACGGGGGTCCGTTCTTCGTACGTGGATTACTCAGTTAAGCTGGATTTTATCGTTGACGATTTGACATGATCCAGGATTGTTAAATTCTTCGAAGCTCATCCCGAAGTTGCTGTCATAGCAACAGGTCAGTTAGCTCAAGCCTGCTCAGGAGCAGGCTTATTTCACGTAAACAGGATTAGATTGTGTCATTTTAAGTGAAGGTACTGAACGTCTGTCTCAGCCACTGCTATTTTCATTACAAGAGCAGCATATGAACCAGGGGGGGAAAAAAAGACAATTATTTTGAAAATAATTAAAATGTTGTGTAATTGTTGCAGTCATACACACATTATGTAGGCTACAGTTTGTCTGAGTCGTGCATTAATTTCAATGGTGGGCTTTTATGTAGGTGGCTTGATGCATTGCAGGAGATCATCCAGATTCATCTGGAAATGGGTGCAACTCCAATAAAAATCCACTCTTTTTTTGAGTCTGTTAAAAAAAAATGCTGTCAGATTTTCATTAATATAATGACAGTAAATCTGAGCCTATTAGTTAAATAATAAGCCTACTATTTTAACTACTTTCACTGCATTCATGTAACTGAGAAATAGAAATAAAAAACTAGTTTAGGAGTGGGTGAGGTCACATGTTGTAAAGGGGGCAGGGTGGGGCAAATTCCTTCATTCTGGAGTGTGACTCACTGTCCCTTCGTCTTCCTGCTTTTTTGGCACTCTTTTCCTCTCTAACTTTCTCTGCTTACTCTCTGCCAGCTATGTCTGCCAACTTTTCATTGGACTCTTCATTTGTAAACCATTAATCTGATGGCTTGTCTGTGCTCTGCAGACCTTATCAAACACAAGGCAGATCTTTATCCAGACATGTGACATCCACTAAGCTACTGACTGGAAATAATTCAGTAATGAAGTGAGAAGAGACTGTAAACAGGATTTCTTGTGATCAGCTTTCTATCCTCCTGATTTAAGTGATGTATCTCAGTATGACTGTTGTTGATGTGCACAGCGCAGTTTTGACTAACCACAGGAAAGGAAATGAAAATGTTGCTTAGAAACAGACTGGTACAACAAAACACACACATAAGGTTGCCATGTGTATGATTGAAACAAACACTGCTTTAAGGTCTTGAATGCTAGATGTACTTCTCTGCATCTATAGCAAAAGCTCTAGCTGAAGAGCATGCAGGAGACGTAAAGCATGAAGAACAGAGAAGAAAAAAGAGGGTTTTTATTCAAACCATGCACTTTTTTCCTGTAGGGCAGTTTGTGATTTGTATTCAGAGCTCCCGGAAATCATGGGACAGATGACTCATCCTGTAGAAAACCAAAGCTCTATGGATACCCCATCCAAACAAAGACACTGCAGATTGCACTCTTGACACAGAGAAAGCACTATAACCACCGACAAGAGCAAGTTAGCAAAGATTCTCATCCAAGTCAGAGAAATGTTCCACGAGAAATTAATTCAGCCTCTAAATAGGCAACCTGCTGCCTGTTACATCGCAGGTATTTTAAATTGTGAATACAAGCATTTATTTTTAAAAAGTGAAACATTAATTGTTCCTTGATGCACGTTTGTAACAAGTTACAAACACTGCAAGTATTTAAAAAATGGACAATTTAAAAAAAAAACTGCTGAGAACATTGAATTCAAGAAAACAGATGTTTGGATAAGCATGTTAAGAAAAGAAAGAAAGAAAGATCAGCTTTCAAAAATGCTTTGTGCATACTCCTCAGGTTTCTTTTACCTCCTGGGTGTGTTAAGCTTCTGGGTGTCCTGTTCTTTGGATCACAGGTATTTTAAAGCAACATCTTTATCATAACAATTAGCTATGTGTTATTGGTTTGTTTTTTTTCTTGCCAATCTCGGATTTCAAAACCTGTGATATTAGAGCTGGGTTCACACTGTACAGTTTTTACAGTCCTTTATAATTGTTGCTTGTTCAATATGATCTCAGCGAGAGCTTGCACAAAATCAATATTACACATCACAGCCAAGACTATGGTTTTTCATAGGTTTTCCAGGTTTTGTGCTACAACAAGAGAAATCATCAAGAGAATTTGGTCTTAGCAAAATTGTTACCAAAAAGTATACATTTTAAACCCTAGAGAGGTAGGGATTCACACTGTTCCCTTTTTACTGAACTCCAACCATTAAGACATTATCTTGAGCTTTTGCATTTATCACCTTGTTTTTTATACAACTCCCAAATTTATTCTGTTAGGATTGAGCCTTTATCAATGTTTTTTTTAAACACATATTTGGACAGTTATATAATTTTGAGCAAGACCTTAAAAGGTCAAAAGCAAGTGAGACTATTTGTAGCGCTGCAGTTTGCAGAAAAATCCCAGTGAATAAGTTTAGATGCCTTAAAGTTCAGCCAAAATGTAAAATTCTCATGTTCCAAAGCTGTATGACTTCCTTTTATGTGTGGAACGTGAAGATATTCAAAAAAAACAAAAAAAAAAAAGTAAATTATGGTATTTGGGGGTGAACTATCCCTTTAAGGATCTAAACTTTAAAAAAACAAAAAAGTTTAAATCTAGTTCACATGTGGTCTTGGGAAAATGCAGACAATGCTGTCCCAAAGGTGTATGATCAAAATCATTAAACACTCTCTGTGTTGAGAGAGTTTTCTCTCTCAGCCCCTGTTTTTCTTAGTTAGACTGAAAGCACATAATGAGCCTGAGTTCAGGGCTGTATCTCGTTGCAGTACATATATGTGACCAGATGAGCTCAGAGATTGGGTTCGGATGGAGGGAGGCAGAGGGGTGAAATTGAGGCAGAAAAGGGAGAAAGGATGTGGGAAGGGCGTCAGAGATCACCGAAAAAAAGTAAGGGAAAAAACAGATCATGTGGGCAGGGTCTTAGCTGGTCAGTGTGCATGTGTCTGTGAGTCAGAGAGAGAAAAGGAGGAACAGAAAGAGTTTGGTGGGGGTATAAAAGCCTCGCAGTTCTCTTCCTGTTGCTCTCAACGACTTACGTCCCTCAGCATACGCTCATTTTCTCGTGCAGCCAGTACTTCCTTCCTCCACCACCATGAGCTTCTACGCACCTCAGGCCTCTCACGTCTCCTTCACCCGATCTGTGCCGGTGCACCGTGCCGCTAGTACGTATGGCGGGGCAGGTGGACATGGCACCAGGATCTCATCTGTCTCTTCCATGTCTCTCCGTTCTACTCCTAGAAGTGGGGGCATTTCTTCTTCCACAGCCTTCAATGTGAGCTCAGCCGGCATGGGTGCTGGTGCAGCAGGGTCCCTCAGGGCGAGCACGGCCTCCACAGGGCACATCCTAGGCAACGAGAAAGGCCAGATGCAGAATTTGAACGACCGTTTGGCCACATACCTGGAAACGGTGCGCCGGCTAGAGCAGGAGAACAGCAAACTGGAGATGCAGATCAGAGGGGCCCTGGAGAAAGGTGGACCAGAAACACGTGACTACAGCAAGTACAATGCAATCCTGGATGACCTGAGGAGGAAGGTGAGAGACATTGTTGGGTTTATATGCTTTGAGCAAACTGCAAAAGGAAGCATTTGAGAGTTTGTGAGAGCAGCCAGTTATTTATCTTAGGAAGAGGAGGAGATACCAGATGTTTTGAATTACAGCAATCAAGTTGAAATGAAATAGCAAAACCTAGAATTAAAGTAAAGGTTTTGCACAAGCAGAAAAGAGCCGTTTTATGTATTCATTTCAACAGAACACAAAGAATAGTTTATACTTATAATGTAGTGTACTGAGGAAAAGAGTGCAAAGGTATTTTACATACCAATTTATGGTATGTAAAATGTATAATATAATATAATACATAAACTTGAATAAATCCAATTTACAATATAAAAGCACACTTTTAGGTTAACATTTATTTCCCAGTTTGTGTTGCGGATGTTAGACTCATGAAAACTTTTTTGGTTTCTTTGTCACCAAAACCTGAGCCTTTTTAAGTCTAAAGAATGTCTTGAGAATATTTTTTTTTTTTAAACGTTTCTGTAGTGTTTATGAGAACCCTTCAGTGTAATAAAAATGCATGATCAGATTTCCGTACATCTCAATGGAGGGTGTGGCACACGCCCTGTTCTCTCTCTCCCTTCTTTTGTGCTTGTTCTGCTTTTCTCTATATGCATTCTGGTTACTACTGAGGGAATTCCTCAAAACCCTCCACATTTGGTTTTAAAATCTGTGCAACCATGACAATGGTCAACACAAATATAACATTCATAAGCATTTCTAAAGCATTAGAAGAATGTTTGATGGACTTCCTACAGTCTCTGACTAGAGTCATAATGCAAAACAGATGTGGGATAAGCAATTGCACACACGCTCAAGCACCCACAAAGCCACAACGGCTTAGACTCATGAAAACTTTTTTGGTTTCTTTGTCACCAAAACCTGAGCCTTTTTAAGTCTAAAGAAAGGCTTGAAAAATTTTTTTTTTTTTTAAACGTTTCTGTAGTGTTTATGAGAACCCTTCAGTGTAATAAAAATGCATGATCAGATTTCCGTACATCTCAATGGAGGGTGTGGCACACGCCCTGTTCTCTCTCTCCCTTCTTTTGTGCTTGTTCTGCTTTTCTCTATATGCATTCTGGTTACTACTGAGGGAATTCCTCAAAACCCTCCACATTTGGTTTTAAAATCTGTGCAACCATGACAATGGTCAACACAAATATAACATTCATAAGCATTTCTAAAGCATTAGAAGAATGTTTGATGGACTTCCTACAGTCTCTGACTAGAGTCATAATGCAAAACAGATGTGGGATAAGCAATTGCACACACGCTCAAGCACCCACAAAGCCACAACGGCACTCTCTCGCACACAACAAGAATGCAAAAGAAGAACTCCATCATTTATAACAGATGTGGCTGAGTCATTACATAACATTTATAGTTCCAAAATGTCTAATCTTTGCTTTAATTAAAATTTTTTCAATTCAACAAAATTCCAGTTGTAAAACTGCAAAAGCAGAAAACTGAGCTAATAAAAAAAGGCTCTAAACTAAAAAGAATGCTAACTATATTTTTTATTTAGGAAAATTAAGACATAGTTTTAATACAAATATTATGAAATTTCAGACAGCTAGGTCTGATAAGCAGAAGCGCATGATAATATGTGCCAGCTTCCGCTTTCACCCGTGCAGGATGTGGCACATAGACAAATTTAGTATGAGTATTGTTTGATTATTCCTTAAATTCAAATGTTCTGCACTATGCACATACTGGATATTACACAGATATTACATATATATACACACAGATATGCACAAATTCTCTCACATACAGTACATCAAATATAGCAATAATAAATAAATAAATCCAAAAAATACACAGTCAAATTCAAGTTTGACTGAAAAACAACTCTGTCTTTTGTCTCATATTTTATAGTCCTGCTCAGTCAGACCTTTTCATGCACCAGTTTCATAAAGAAAGTTAATACAAAGTATAATTCAATATCTGATTCCAGGTCATTAGTTGATTAGATAAGATGCGTCTGAACTCATTCCAAGAATGCTGTAATTAAAACCATCTGAGAAATCTTATCTTTTATAGAGTTGCTACAAGGAAAAAAAGCTGAAAGGATGTCAAAAACAGGTTTTGTTTGGTGAAATATGTGCTTTGTTTTACTTGTAGGTGTTTGATGTCACTTCGGACAATGCTCGTCTTGTTCTGCAGATTGACAATGCTCGTCTGGCTGTAGATGACTTCAGAGTCAAGTCAGTTTTCAATATTGCACCACACAACAAGCATCTTAAAAACACATCTTTGCAGCTTGGTATCAAAGGAACATGCTTTTGTGCTCATTTTTAGAATCACAAAATGTGACCCTGGACCACAAAACCAGTCATAAGTCGCACTGGTATATTTGTAGCAATAGCCAACAATACTGTATGGGTCAAAATTATCAATTTTTCTTTTATGCCAAAAAACATTAGGATATTAAGTAAAGATCATGCTACATGAAGATATTTTGTAAATTTCCTACCGTAAATATATTAAAAATTATTATCATTAGTAATATGCATTGCTAAGGACTTCATTTGGACAACTTTAAAAGCAATTTTCTCAATATTCTGATATTTTTGCACCCTCAGATTTAAAAAAATGTACCCTTATGACTGGTTTTGTGGTCCAGGGTCACAAATAGACACGCCAGAAATCTTCAGCCTGACAGATGCGTAATGGAGGACTGTTATCATGCACACCGAAACATTTTAGTGCATTACTTGAAAGACTATTATGTGTGTGTTTTAGGTTTGAGAATGAGATGGCCATCAGGCAGTCTGTGGAAGGAGATATTGCAGGTCTGAAGAAGGTCATTGATGACACCAACGTTGGTCGCCTGAATGTGGAGGGTGAAATTGAGTCCTTGAAAGACGAGCTTCTTTTCCTCAAGAAAAACCATGAAAATGTAAACAACCATTGCATAAGAACCACTTAACACTAGGTGCACTAGATTCACACACAGAATGAGATTCTCACATCTCTGAATATGCTGAATATGGATTTCATGTCGTTTGATGAACACATCTTTCTTTCCTGTGTTGATGTATTATCTTATCAAAGTAGAAATTTGGAAGAAGAAAAAGATGCTAATAGTCTTTTGATTTGTCTTAGCCATTAACCACAATTTGAGGGAGGAGCTAATTCTAGAGAGCATTTGATTGGACAAAAATCTGTGACATCATCGAAATGCAGGAACCGCCACCATATTATAATTTCATACTCTAAATATCTCAGATTTCTTTTCTGCTCAACTTTGACAGGAAGTTGGGGAGATGCGAAACCAGATCACCCAGTCAGGTGTTCAGGTGGATGTTGATGCACCAAAGGGGCAGGATCTGTCTCAAGTGATGGAAGAGATTAGGGCTAACTACGAAAAGATGGCTCTCAAAAACGCAGAGGAACTCAAAATGTGGCACGAATCCCAGGTACAGAACCGCTGACTACCATGTGACAATAATTTTCCTTTAACTGAACTCAAATATCTCCAGGCAAATCTAACCGACTCTTTCTCATCAGATATCAGAAGTTCAGGGGCAGGTGGCTCAGAACACAGAGGCATTACAAGGTGCACAGATGGAGATGAATGACCTACGGCGACAGGTTCAAACACTAGAAATAGAGCTTGCATCCCAACAAAGCCTGGTAATGTGCACATGCACACCATATTATGAAAGTTTCAGATATCATTGTTGCAATTTTAATACAATTAGAAGTTTATGTTGAAACTGTCTGATGAAACTACCAAACTTTATAGAAAGCGTCGCTTGAGGATACGCTGCGGAACACAGAGCTACGTTCAAACGCAGAGGTGGAGAAGTACAACACCATCACGCTGCAGCTTGAAGCTGAGCTGTCACAGCTGAGGTCAAATATCACAGAGCAGGGTCAGGAATATGAAGCCCTGCTTAATATTAAGATGAAACTGGAAGCAGAGATCAACACTTACAAGAAACTTCTAGATGGGGAAGACTTCGAGTAAGAGATAAAATAAAACTTTCATTTTTGTATTTTACAGTATATCATATATATTACTGATTCTACTTTCTCTTTGTTGTTTAGGCTCCAAGATGCACTAGATGGCCGAGAGTGATATTACTAGCAGCAATCTTGAAGACCAGACCACAAAATGTGGGCTAAACAACTCTTCGAAACAACCTTAATATTTTAGATGCATTCACATGGAAACCTGTGGCGAATTTTTATCATTTAAAAGTCCCCTTCTACTTTGTCTAGACTACAATTTATAAAACAGGACATAACAAAACAATTTCAACATTGTCATTTACAGGGTAATTGCTTTCTGTCAACAAAGTCTGTTCCACCCTACAGTCCGATTTTACACAGACGTGCAAGTTACGGAACAACAAAGGCAGCTTTTAGAACATCAGTTTTGCTCCATGTCATTGCACAAATTAGTAAACTTACCAATTACAATGAAATGTGAAGAGAAGTGTGAACTACTCTACAGAGTCAAAGCAATAATGAAATAAAAACATGCTTTCTAATTGAAAAAAAGAGTCTAGCAAACATGAAATCTTTTATGTACAATGGTTTCCTCTTTAAAGTTGCATGATTTGTCCATTAGAGGTAACTCTTAGTGAGCATGGAGGGTCATAGAATGGTGTATTTCATACAAAAAGTCATTAAAACCAAAGTTTCATTTTAGTCTACTGCTCATTTTTCTGTCTTCAGGTCGTTTTCAGGCAGGACAACATTATTGTGCACACATTTTAAATTAAATTCTATCAAAAAGGTAATTAGCTCTTTCAAGGCACGACTTTCATTCCAACCATATTGAGCAATACTTCGTTTGTTTAATAGGAGTGATCCATTTAATATTTGTGGTCTATGTCTTAATTTTTAAAATATGAAATACAAAATAAGTCAGTTTTTGGACTAACACCAAGACAGGATACAAAAAGAAGAAATTTGATAGACAACATTTGAATTGATAGGTACAGATGTTTTAGCTGCCAATGCTGTTAACTTCTACTTAAAAGATACACAAGTTTGTTATAGCATTGAATGTTAGCCATTTGAAGAGCTGTGAAGGACCATCTGGTTCCACTCCAATAAAAACGTATTACTACAAATCCATATTCTAGTCTATCAAACATTTAATTTTATCAATATGAAATTAAACCGTATTAGAACATGATGGCCTGGTTTCACAGGCAGGGCTTAGACTAAACCAGGATTAGGCCATAGTTCAGTTAGGACATTTAAGTAATTTTTATTAACATGCCTTAGAAAAAAACATTACTGGTGTGCATCTTGAGACAAAACAAAGGCACTGATATATTTTAACATCAGTCAGTGCAAGTTTCTTTCAGTTGAAACAGCTCAGACTTAGATTTTAGTCTGGGACTATAGGCTTAAGCCTTGTTGGGATATCATGCTATGTGTTAGCTAATTTTCCTAAAACAATGAAGCATAGATAAATCTGGAAAAGTCACTGGGATTTGTTTACTTGACTTCTGCACAATGAGCTAATGCCATGATAGCTAATTAGCTTGCTGGAGATCCATTGTTTGGGCACTGTAGCCTCCAACTAAACAGATTAGCAGCAAAACTCATGTGGATTGATTTTGAGTTATCCAAACCGTATTCAGATTATGCAAATAGCTACAAAAGTACCATTTCCAATTCTAATAAACAAGATTATTAATGCTTGATTAACAGTCCTCAAAGAAAAATTACATTTTGGCTTCACAAAGGAAGCTATTTTAAAATATAAAATCAAGAATAATAGTCATTTACTTTGGGACCAAAAGTTTTTTTAACTAAACCACGTATTTTGCAACACATTCTGACACACTCCAAAGCATTCTGAAAGAAAAAGCTACTTTACAGCAACAGCTAAGCTGTAACTAAGCAGCTAATCACTAGTGATGTTACATTCAAGCTCTGAAGCTTTTACGTATCAAAACACACACACACGTTCACAATAAAGCACTGTATTGGAGGTTGATTCGTTTTGCCAAAAACACGTGAACTATGACGTCTGAAGCTTCGTTATCCTGAAAACCACGTGCTGACTGCTTCAGCATGGTTTCAACGAAACGAACCTCAGCGCCGTTTCCTTTACATTATAATGCGTTAGCATTGTTTTTTTTTCAGTATCGTAATTTATATATTAAGTTCAAATGAACTTTGCCTATGAAATAGTTTAAAGACTGCAGGCAGAGTTAAAATAGACAGAAAGCAGATTTAATTTCTGAATTTATGTTTCATTTATTTAACTTATTTTAGTCCCAGAACACCGACACAAACGAATGACTTTGACAATGACCATTATTTATATAGGCTACAATCAAATAAAACAAAGAATCAGTTGTACAATCAGATGTGAAACCATCGGCTGTAATGGAACACAGCACTTTGGAAGGTGCTATTCATTTTTATGACCACTAGATGGCCACAACATAAACCGTATTGAAAAGCTTCGAGTAATGAATGAACCTTTTCCCGATTTTTTTCCCGCTGGTGCAGAAACGCTTCACTTTGCCATCACTACTAATCACAGCGACAACTAAGAGTGTATTTAAACTATGAGATTTTTGGGAGAAATGTCAAGTGTTACGCCAAATTAAACTGATATCTGGGGCAAGTTCAAGCTCAAACCGGTGTGCACCGTTTTGCTACGGTTTCCGTGTTGAACGACATGTTTCCTGGAAACGGTGTGCAACGGGGGTTTGAGATGCGTTTTCTCTTGTTTGGTGGGGGAGTCCAACATGTCAGCCCAATCAGCAGCAACATGTATGTAAACCACGCGGTATTAAAGAGACAGCTCCCACAATGTAATTAACATCCAAATAAATTCACAAGAGCAAGTATATTGTTTGCACAGGGCAAGGGCAATGACTGTACCATCGAGCGTATTTTGCAGTATTAAACACGTATTTATACCGATTTCATCAGGCTCCGAAAATTCTTCAAAAAGAACACAAAGAATGGCCTTCTCAGCTGCCATAGTTGCAACTCTTGCGTCATCAGAACAGTGTGTTCAACGCACCACCGTTTCCGTTTAAAAAACGTTTTGCACCGTTTTTGTCGGGGCTGAACGCAGCCCAGGTGAAGCTGTGAACTGACATAGCCTATTTAGATGACATTATATTAACCAGAAGTCCACTGTCTACTATACCTAAATATATTCAAATAAATTTTTGATTATATTCATAATTCATAATTGATAATATATATATTCATGTTTAATATTTCCTGCATAATTACGTACATAAAGAAATATATTTTGTGTTAGACCAGTTACCTGTGTCGGCAGTGCGCAACTGACACAACCACCTTAACGATTTCAATATATAGCTTATCCTGTGCGAAAAGACCATAAACATTGCAGAAAACATGTTAAGTAACAATTAATTTACATACACATAACATAAAAACTAATCCTGCGTGACTGATTACTCTTCAAATCGTGATTTTAGGTCAGTGTTTCGGCTGTCAGTCAATGATGCTCTCTGCCAGTAGTAGAGTAGTAAGACGGCCGCCCGACCACTTCCGTTGGCTTCACCGACTGGAACGATGCTTTACATTTCCTGTCTCTGGTGTTTCTAATCAAATTAACGTATTTTCCGAACTGGTAATATAACGTTAAACCTATGAAAATGAAAACGCTTAAAAGTTTAAAAAGCAATAGTTTCATCACTTTACATTGTCAAAATGACCGTCTTTTTGCAGTAACTCGTCATAGTTTAATGAGTGGGTATAACATGAAGCGACCCGCGGTTAGCAGCATTGAAAACACAGGAGTGCATGTATCCTATAAACAGCTCCTGATCTGGGCGAAGTTCGCGGGATTTTGTCAACAAAATGATAAGAGCTCTCATTATTTTTACATTTTCTTTATTATTTCACACATAGTATTTTAACTTAAGCGCTGCCATGCTCGTTTTCTTTTGTCATCCTATGTGCTGCTGCGCATACAGCGCCGGACACGGACATATTTGCTGGTGCTCAAAATAAGTACTTTACAGGAATTCCTTATGCTTATTGCTGTTACTATGGCAGCCAACAACAGCATAGCCCTGCGCACATATTTATATTTAGTTCTATTGAAAAAGTTTCAGTTTAATTAATATAGTCGATCTTTTTACCCCGTTTTAACATGGATTTCTATGGAGACCGGAACACGAGAGCACCCAAACGGAAGTTAGAATCCATCATGCCGGTGTTCTGACGATTTGTGCTACCCACTCAGAATTGTGCTACCTCCCATTAAAAAGATAGGTAGCACAAATCGATAGCGAAAAATGCTACCTATCAGATTGTGCACATAACATTTATTTCCATGATCTGCAATTTTCGCTATTATCCTCGCTTGTTTCTTCACAATGCCTGCAGAACTTCTGATGATTCGGCTGTGCAGGTTCGGCTGGCGGCTGGCATAGAACATGGGCGGGGATATGCAAATGTTGGGGGCGTACCTATTAGTGATCCCGACTGTAACGTCACAGTCGGTGTTATGTTCTGATTCGCCTATTTTTCAGTGGTCTTTTGCATGCACGAGATTTACATAAGAAGGAGGAAACAATGGTGTTTGAGGCTCACGGTATGTCATTTCCATGTACAGAACTGTTATTAT
>NW_015667282.1:571196-602260 GCF_001515625.1 Sinocyclocheilus rhinocerous
AGATTTACATAAGAAGGAGGAAACAATGGTGTTTGAGGCTCATGGTATGTCATTTCCATGTACAGAACTGTTATTATTCAACTATGCCAAGGTAAATACAGTTTTTCATTCCATGGCACCTTTAATGCCCATACCTACCCCTACCCTAAACCTACCCGTCCACACCTACCCTTATCCTAAACTTACCCTTAAAAAAATGCAAATATATTTTTGGTAGCACAATCTGATAGGTAGCATGTTTCGTCGGTACACCGGCGCTCATCGGATACTCCGGAAAAATGATAGATTAGTGTATCCAGATAATGTTTATCCCTCACAAGCATTTCCCCCAAATATGCAACATAGACACATAAAAATAAACAAGTTATTGCATTAGACTATAATAATAATAAATGATACAAATGCCATTTGTGTGCATGAAACTGTAACCAAATTGTTATTTAACAGTACAATACTCTCTCTCTCTCTCTCTCTGCTTAAATACTTTCAACAAAAAGGGACGGCAGGGGGAGGGGCGGATTTGGATGGGGGAGGGGCTGTGCATGTGGGTTGTTGTCACAGGGGCAGAGGGAGGTAGTGCAGAGTTGGATAGAAGGAAAAAAGAAGGGGCAAGAGACAAAAAAAAAAAAGAGTGTCAGAGGCATGGCAGCGTAAAGCTTGGAATTTACTTATAACTGCTAGAGTGCAATGAAGATTGAAGGCGAGGGACTGGTATGTTTCTTAATGCATGTGAAATACCATGACAGCATTTATCTGTTTATATTTTAAAATCACTCTGTCTTCATTTCTGCCTCTCATTATCTGTTTAAATCTACATTAATAGCTGTTGCATGTGATGCTACAGTTTGCATGTTAAGTTAAAGAGAATGAGAGAAAATCCCTTTGGTTGCACATGTGTTATGTGTTTATACATCATAATGTCACTTTCATAATGTCACATTTACTGCTTGTATCTGTTGGTTTGGGTGGTTAGTGTTGGTATGTGAAATTTTAAGATGGTGAAATGTTTATTTTAAGAAAGTGCAAGGTGGAGTAATAATTAATCTCTCTTTCTTTCAGGTATCTGTGTTTATGAGCTATGGTGGAAAGATGTTTGTACACCAATAGCATATACAATTAACTCACAAAAATAACGCTGATACAGAATTCTGGTTAAAACAGCATGGCGAGTTAACACACAGTGTAAAACATGCATATTTATTATGAGTCTGTGCAGATGTGTGTAAATGTTAGATACAATTCTGCTGGAAAGTAGTTGCAAGAGAGTAATGACTTTACCAGCTGTTTCTTTGCTCTCATCTCATGAGCCTTTTCACAACCATAAGAAGGATAAGAAGTCCTGAATATTATTCCTTTTTTACCGATAAAAAAAATCTTTAAATAGTGTTTATATTTAAATTTTGAGCTATATGGTGGCCAGCATCTAAGAATTTGTAGTTATGCAACATTATGACTAATTGATTTAGCATTGCAGACCTTTAGCCATGTGTTAAAAAAAGTCTTCTTATGATGTCCAACCTGAAGTGTGTGCATGTGTACGAGTGTGTAAAGGATGTGCTTTGTAAATAGATCCCAGGCTGAATTCTTAGCATTCCGGGTGCAGCCATATTTATGGACGGGATCCTGTCTCTTCAGTGGAAGTTCTAGGAAGTGTGTGAATTTGAGGGAAGCACCATAAAAATACAAAGAAAACGCAGATTCATATATAGAAACTGGCATTTGACTGTTTTTCCGCATTAGATATTTTTAAATGAACAAGAGTATTTGTGCTTAGCAAGGATTTGTTGGGATTAGCGAGGAATCTTGACTCTCTACGACCCTGGCGGATATGTTCATATTCATTTATATTTGTTTAAAATGCTCTTAAACTCTTGGTGTGCTGTCAGTCTCCTACCCGCTCTAGAACTTTGTTCTAATCTGACGATTCTAATCTGCCTTCATCTTCCAGAAGGTACATGAAAATAGACACACATGCACACACAGACATATATAAATACAACTGGTTGTAAATCCAGCGTTCACTCGCTCATTTAATTTGTCCTACGCTCATAATGATGAGTGCAATGTTACTGAGATTACATTAGCACAGATTAAGATGTGAAGAATAGATCACATCTTGTCCAGATTACTAAGCGGTTCCATATGGTGAATTCTTCTTTCAGTCCAGTTGTGAAGTTGAAGGGGTTTCGCCTCCAACACCCCTAAACCACATGATGTTGCTATGATTGTTGATATAATTTTTTATTTCTATTGGAAAAACAATGCACAAGACAGCTAAAGGAGCTATTTAAATGGAAAGAGTACTCAAAAGTAAAAATTGTGTAATTATTTATTGAGTGAATGATTGAGTTATGATTAATTTTTGAGTAAGCTGTCCCTTTAAATAGCTCATTTAGCTATCTTGTGCATAATTTCTCATCAATGAATAAAAAGTAATAGTAACATCATGCAGAATTTTCGGAAATTGTAATTTTGAGTAAACTGTCCCTTTAAATACCTTTTTTTTTTTTTGCATTATTTTTCAACAAGGAATAAAAAGTAATAGCAACATCATGTGGAATTTTCAGAATTGTAATTTTGAGTAAACAAATTTTTTTTTTTTCAACAAGGAATAAAAAGTAATAATAACATCATGTAGAAGTTTCAATTTTTTCCCTTTAAATACCTCCTCGAACTATCTTGTGCATTATTTTTCAGCAGTGAATAAAAAGAAAAATGCAAACATGATGCAAAATTTTCAAAATTTTAATTTTGGGGTGGGTTGTCCCTTTAAAATAACTCCTAGTTATCTTGTGCATTATTCCTCAACAATGCATAACAAATTATATAGTAGTAACATCATGCTGAATTTTCTGAATTTTCATTTTAAACTTTCCCTTTAAATACTTCCTTTTTGCATTATTTTTCAATAATGAATAAAAATAACAGTAAAATCATGCAGAATTTTTCTGAAATGTAATTTTTTTGGTGAACTATCCCTTTTAATATCTACTTTGTTTTGCATTATTTCTCAATGAGAAATACCTCTAGCTATCTTGTGCATAATTTCTCAACTAGAAATACAAAGTAATAGTAACATTATTTAGAATTTTCAGAATGTTCATTTTTGTGTGAACTATCCCTTTAACACAGATCACATCAAATATTCTTTTAGCATACAGTATGTGAAAAACATATCTTTATCATTTTGATTTTCCAGGTGTGGCAATGATGCAGTGGTCATCTGAGTGGGCGGAGCAACACTATGACATCTCTTCTACCACATCATCTCCAGTACACCCTAAGCCCCTCCCATTTCCACAGCCCAGTCGCCCTGCGTTCTCAGGCTACACCGACGACATCAGTGCCCTCAGTGCCTCTAGCTTGCTAAAACGCTATGCCGAGAGGTATTGCTTCAACTCGTCCTTACCAGAACATGGGAGTTTCCTGAGAAGTGAGCAGCACCAGGAGCCATGGCCTGGGGGGTACAGCGCAGACGGGCCTCCTGGTTTAGACCCGTTGAAGGGGAGCGGAAGTGATCTTTCAGAACAGCAGTACAGCGGTGGTCCCACATCTCAGGATTACCCTTCATCCTACAGCAGCCAACACCTGCTGCCTAAACCATCCTATCTTCCGTCGCCAGCATTTGCCTTGCCGTCTGCATACCTGCCACCTGCACCAGGCTACGCTTATTCCCAGCAATGCGGTCTGAGTGCTAGTTACCCTCACAGCACTCCTTCTCTGCTGCCCTCGGGTCTACACACTCCCACACCTCTTCACAGCAGCCTCGCTGCTGCTGAACTCCCACGTAACAGGAAGTTCGGCTTCGACCAGTCCAAAACTGCCAGAGTCTCACCATACACAATCAGGGACAAGACTGAACGTCAGAACAGCGATAGTGGTGGAAATGTCAACGAAAGTTGTGGGATGGACCTCCAGAGCTACAGGCCCGATAGACTTTCCACTCAGTCTGATCTTGAGGCAGATTCTGTGGGTAAGACCAGTCATCTACGGCCTCTGGAGACACGGTCTTATGGAGGTCCGGGACAGTACACATATCCCTGAGTCTACTTGATGTAGTGAAATGATCCTTTTTTTTTATATATATATATACATGTTTGTAGCAATACTTGAACATATCAAACATCAGGGCAAATAACATTATGGTATGAAACCATTTACAGACTAAGAAGATAGATGTCTCTCTTATGCACATTATCATTATTTCTGACTGCAGCTTTAAAGGGGTCATATGATGCTGCTAAAAAGAACATTATTTGGTGTATTTGGTGTAATGAAATGTGTTTATGCGGTTTAAAGTAAAAAAAAACACACCTGTAGCAAAGACACTCTTTTGTATCCCTGAAATCACACTTTTTTATTCTCTTCCTTTCCTCTTTTACTCTCTCTCTCTATAATTATGTTGTGCAGTGAAGCACATTTTGGTGGCAAGTACTAATCCACTGCTTCAATTAATGAAATCCAAGCCAAAGAAAGACTGAAAGAGAGGAATGGAAAAGAAAAGTATACAAAAAATGAAGCCTGTATTGTAAGTCAAAACACACATATGAAAGTTTCATATGTCATGTGTAATGTAAGGTTTTCATATACATTTTGTTAGTGAGCATGTCAGTGGTAAGGTCATGGATGTTCTTCAACACTGAAATCAGATAAAAACACTCTTATTTTAGGAATATTATGTAAGGTTCCTCTATAAACTTTGAATGTAAAGCTGATTTCCCTCAGGAATTGTGAATGAAGCCATACTTAATGTTTATCTTATACAATTTTTGAGTTTGAAAGATGTTTCTGTCTTTTATTGTCTAATTAGTGTAGTATCTTTGCCATGTCCTTCATTAAGAAAAAAGACAAATATTTGTAACATTACATACAGTATTTCAATCATAAAAACTGCATATTTTTACAGAACACCTAATATATCACTAAAAGGCTCTTCGCAGTCTTTTCCACTATTCACCTATTGTGACATTTACTATGGAAACCCACAGAGCTGTCCCAGCCCCCTGAGTTGATCACTGGATGTGTTTTCCTGTGACCCTCTGACCCTTCTCTGTTTTAAATGAGGCATGTGAAAGAATAGAGAGCTTTTGTTATGGTGAGGCAAGTGGGACATACACTGAAATGTACAAACCGAAATGCTTTAAAATGCGTTACTTTAACACTTGCAATATGCTGGACAAAATCATATGACTTAATACATGTACAATATGATCTACCTCACTGTTACAATGATGTATGTTCAGAGTACACATTTGTGTATTACATGTCAAAATGTCTACCTCAGGGAAAAAAATACACAAAATAAAAACTATTGTAGCAATACAATTTGCTCTCTCTCTCTTTGTGTGTGTGTGTAATTGCCATAAAAACGGAGATATCACCTCTGATAAGACTGTAAAGTTGTTTAAAAAAAAACACTTTTGTCTCTCAAGCTCACTGAGGCTGTGTAATATATTCTAATATTGTAAGTAATAGTGTGAATTAGTACTACAATTTAAAATAACTGTTCTTTATTTTAATGTATCTTAAAATGTAATTTATTCCTGTGATAGCAAAGCTGAATTTTCAGCAGCCATTATTCCAGTCTTTTTGTGGAAACCATGATGATTTTTCAGAATTCCTTAATGAATAGAATTTTCAAAAGAACAGCATTTGTTTGAAATAGAAATTTTTGTAACAATGTAAAAGCCTTTATTGTCATTTTTTTAATAAATGTAATGCATCTTTGCTAAATAAAAGTTTTAGTTTCTTTTAAAATAAACATATTTTGTATTTGATACTAAAAACATTGTAATGTTTGCAGTCCCATTCAAATAGTGGTTTCTTTATTCCACAATCTTCTTAAGGCTTTTACGGGCTTTACAGTAAACAGTATTTATGCTTGATTTTTGATTTACGCTTTAACACTGTAGTTTGATTTACAGTACAGTGTTTGATTTATGCTTTAACACTGTAGTTCTATAAGGGCCAGATGCACAGCTGGTGCATCAGGTCACCTTGTACCCTGTCCAGGATGACATTCACATATCATGGTCTTTACTCCCATCAGAAATCACAACCTTATGGCTGTGCAGATGTATCTCTGTATAAGCTCTTTAATCACTTGATCTTTCAAGGAAAAGGTCAAGGTGATTTTGTGTTCTTTTTCTTCTTTTTATATTTTCAATACTAATCCTTAATTGTAGTACAATTTTACACACATTTATAATATTGCCAGTTATCATATAGAATTATTATTTGTGTGTTGCCCTCTAGTGGCAAACCCTTAAACCAAATATTTGTATACACCCTTCAACAATTCTTGTTATACTTATTATTAATAGTTTTTACATTCTACTCATTTTGGATGTATTTACCACTCTTAAACTAAGCGCTGAACACAGATGCTGACTTTTGACTCTCCATTTCTTCCTTATTGTGACCCCCCACCCAAAACAGCTCCCTGCAGTCAATGCGTAGCAGAGTGTGACAGATGCTCTATTCTCTCCATCCACCCCCACCTCCCAGCACACACAGCCCTCAGCACTTTGTTTTTCAGAAGTTTCAATACTGTCTTCGCCTCAGTGTGAGCCGTTTAATCTCAGATTGATGAATTGGGTCTTTCATCGTAGGGATCAACATCTTTGTGCAGCCTAAGACCATTTTTGAGACTGGTTCTTGGTCTACCCATTGAAGTGACCCATGTTTTATTTTTGTCTCTCACACAAATTCTGATTTCGATCAATCCGTATTGATAACTGACAGAACTTTTCCATCTACAATTCTTTTTTGAAAACATCTAAATCTTTCCCGCCACTTGATATGCTCTCTTTCAAATAACACGATGAAAAGTAATCTACTGTAGTAGATTGTAGTACTACACATACAGTGATGATACATATGTGAAGGTGGACATCTGGATATAACATATAGAGTATGACACATTATTTAAGCTTTGTACATGTTATTGTTTATTTGTGTGTCTTCGCGTTTTTTGTCTCTTGAAGATAATATTGACCCACAATTGCTCTCCCAACACATTTAAAGGGATACTTCACAAAGAAATGAAAATTCTGTAATCATTTACTCACCTTCTTGTCACTCGAATGCATTTTTTTTCCTTCTGTGGAACACAAAAGAAGATAAACATTTAAAATGACCGTGTTTCATCAAATGTTTCCCAACATTTTGGCCCTTTTAATAAGGCTCAAACATCCTTTCATTAAAAACAAATGTTGATCTTGTGATTTTCAGTCACATATTCAAGACCATTGATTGGGTGTGGTCTTTGTGCTTTGGTAACTGTTTGTAATTCAGCCTATAATTGAAGACATTTCATGTCAAAGTACCAAAAACTGTGATATCTGTTCTTTTAGTCAGACTGTCTCTCTTTTTTTAACCACCAATTGGATATAAGGACATTTGGACTTTTGTTATTAGCGATTCTTTGTTTGGCTCACAGTTGAAAGGGGTAGGGTGGAGGAATGCTGTTCAACAGCCAACACAGCCTTCAATTCATCATGATAAGAACACAGCAAGGGAACATACACAACCCCTTAGATGACACCTAAAACTGAAACCTTAGTGTTTGTCAGCACTCCTTACAAAGTCAATGTGGCATGGATACACCAACACCACACAGAACAGTGATTCCCAAACAGAGGATGTGTGCCTCAACAGACTTCATCTGGATCCAGTGGGTACTTTCCGATGTAAAATGTAAATGAGTAGGATGAGTAGATTATCATTTTCCTCATCCTTATCTTAGGCACTTGGGCTTTTCACAGTTGTCGAATTTAACTCTGCCTTTAGCCCCGGCTAAAATACCATTTTATATTTCTATGTTTTTATTTGTTTACTTAGTATTTTTAGTACTAGTGAAAGAATAGCGAGAGCTTCGAAATGTATCGTTCAATTGTTTAGCAACAACCAATCATTAACTGAACCGCCCTTTGCTGATTAAATATTCATGAACTGTGAACATAAACATCGACCGCTGTACTTCAGCCTTTGAGGTAAAATGACGGACAACGTGTTAGCTGGAGTGAAGAAGAGACAGACTTACTTACCGTGATATACCGAAATGTCTGTTCTGGAGCAGTGAGGAACATAAAGGACAACTGATGCGTGAGAGCCGTTTTTAAACAGGTTTGTCGGTGTTATCGACACCGCAAATAAGAACATTAACGAGTTTACGATTGTACAGTATGAAAATTAAAATAAAGCAATAAGCCCCAAGAAGCCGTGGTTTACAGTGAATTTATAACAGCTAAGGGTCGTTGTTAGGCACGACGCGAAGCGGTTTTTTTATAAAACGGTTATTCCATATACGTAGTTAGGTTTCACAAAATAAAACAGAGCAAATAAAGTGTAATGATATTAATAAAAACACTAGTTATTCTTCCACCAAACAATATAGTTCCAATGTAGTTCAATGTAGAAACAGTTGTGGTTGCAACCAGTGGCGGCTTGTCGGGGGAGGCAGGGGAAGCACAGCTTCCCCAAGATTTTGAGGTGAAAATGGGAGGAGGACGATTTAATGTTAATAAAATTCACAATTCATTTCAGTTCATGTCTCAGAATGTGTATTGTTTGTTTGTAATTTCACAGCTGTAATACCATAACATGTTAATGAAGTTGGAGGGAAAACAGCCTAAGCTGGACATAGGCTAACGTTACAGCAGTTGGCTTAATTGAATGGCGCAACAGGCAGCTCTCTTTTAACACAGACTTTTAAATAGGGATGGATGTTTGCTTCAAGTGATAGGTCAGGTTAGTGAAATTATATTATCTTGCTGTATGTGTGTCATTTTCTTTACGCTTGACTTCTTTACTGACTAAAAGCAACCAAAAAGTCATTTTAAAGTGGTTAAGCAAATAATAATAATAATCGGCAGGGATCCCAGACCAATACAATTAGTGTGCCTCCTCTATTTTAAAACCCACGAGCCGCCACTGGTTGCAACAACGTGGTTGCCAAGCACCACACAAAGTAAACAAAAGGTGTATGTTTGTAGAGTAATTTACAACAGCTTTGAACGCAGCTCAACCACTCAGAATCAAGGACCGGAAAAACAGCATATCCCACAGTTTAGAAGGTTAACTATTTGTGTAAAAACGTTAGTAAACGCTCTTCCACCAAATTTTATATTGTACACTGTTCAACATTTTTTGAATGAAAGAAGAAGAAAAAGAAAAAAAACACTTGTACATTGTTTAATATTTTTAGCAGAAGAAAGAAAAAAAACAAACACTCGAGCATAACTGGAAGGCTGCTTTATTGTTTGGAAAAGGTTTCGTGCTCAAATGAAGACAATCTTTTACTGATTCTCACTAAGTCAAGTGGTTGTGCAACACACCCTCTCCTCTCCAACATCAGTGGCAAGAGATACGAACAACATTATGAACCAAAAACCACTTGAGTTATTGTCAGCAAATGAAGGAAATAGCATCTCAGTCATGCTACAAAAGAACAGACAGAAAACTGTATTTATAGAAAAATAAAAGAAGTGGCTGAAAATTATCATAAGCTGAGCACAGAAGGCAAACTGTTTCTCTTTCTACAGACTCAACCTTTAAGAGATTCATTGAGTGGCCAACGCACTCTATTTCCCACCCCATGCTATTTGACAATCTCTGATGATGAAGTCAGGCTGATGCCAGTTAAGTTTTCTTTTTTTATTTTCTTTTTTTCCCGCTTTTTGTAAAAAAAAATTGTATTTTGTCTTTTTTTTTTTTTCGTTTATTTTTTTGCTTTTTAATAGATGTCACAGACATTCTTTAGTTCAGTTCTTTCTCCCAGTGCTCATTTGAAACAAGCTCCACTTGTTTAGGAGAATTTTATGCAACATCATCTACATTTTCGACAAACAAAATTGGCAGCAAAAGGCACCTTAAACAAACATACAAAGACAAGAAAAGCATAATATAAAGCCTAACCAAACCTAAGACTGCAAATTGCATTGCTGTGTATCTAAGAGATGACGAACAAGCTAAGCTTAAGTCAAGCTGCATCACACACATTTAAAGTGACCAAACCGTCACACGCGTTTCGTCCCCTCCCCCCTACCCCACACGCGCACACACACTCATTCTCTCAGACTCGGACTGAAAGATCATGGCCTTTGGCGATTAGGCCGGAAGATGAAAACAGGGTTTATGGAGGAATTAAGAACATGTGGAGTCCAGTGCATATGTATGTAGTATGTGAGTTGGAGATGGTAGGACATATTCACACGGTGTAAATGAATTGCTGGTAGTGCATTCCCCTCCCAAAAACAGGCGACATAAGCCATATCGAAAAGCCAGTACATCACTGTGCATTGAAAGCTAGACACGCGCACGCACACAGACAACACTCGCTCAAACCCAGACGTCCCAAACACGCACATAAGCGCACACTATGTGGGCCAGGTCAGAGTTTTGGTCGTTCACCGAACGTATTGCACGAAAGAAAGAAGAACGTGAGCAAGTGACAGCCAGTAGTGCTTCACCTCCACTCCAATCAGAGGTCAACACAGAGGAGGACAGTGCTCTCATATCATATATACATACATATGTATATGTGTGCATATATATACACATATGTACATATACATGTATACATAGATACATATGTTGTATAGCTCTATATATATGCCTTGATTTATGTATAGATTTATATATACTTTTTGCATTTAACATATATTGGATTCCTCTCTTTAATGTGAAAAGTGTTAAAAAAATCTACACCTTCTAACAAATATGTCACAGTCTACCTAGTGAGACCAGGGCAATGAGTGAAGCCATTCTATTAAGGTTATAATTATTTTTCAATAATAGATTAATAGCAGTAGTAGTTTTTTTCTGTATTTCTGTATTTACAAAAAACCTATGCATGCCGTTAAAATAAAATTATATATTACATTATTTATAGTCTCTTAAAAAGTCCATTCTTAACATAGCCTATACTGTACAATATATATTTTTAATTGATTTTTCATTCATTTTTGTTTTTAAATGAACATATGATCTGTTATTTGTTCTTTTTTGTTGTTGTTTATACAGACGAGCCTGCATGGCTGCATAAATGAGAATGATTGAGCTTTGCTGAGCAGAGTTTTTTTTTTTTTTCGTTTTGTTTCAGGTCAACACCCTCGCATGCAGCAACTGGACCATTGTCACCAGATGAAGGGTAAGGGAAAACCACTGACATCACTAAAAGAAACTGAAAATGTAGTCGCTCTGATGTGTGGAGTTGCCTGGCTCACAATAAGCTGCTGTGGGACCAGTGCTGAATGGTTATTTGGCATTAGTGTAGCGGTGTACTGATGAGAAACAAGGCTGACCAGGGGTCGAATAACTGCACATTTAAAACCAAGGCCCTCCGTAGAACAGTGGTGAGAATGAACAATATTCTCAGTCTGGATTTCATTTCATCATCACCTCCACAATTAACACTTTTATTACTGCCTGAAATCTCTGAAGCTCGGCTCTGTGTCAGATAGCCCTACTCTTCTCTCTACATGAGAGTTCAGTGTGGTGTGAGCGCTTCTGCTTTAGCTCCACCCCAGATTACAAACATTCTCTGGACCTAGTGAAGGCCCTTATTGATGACATCAGAGTCACATGATACATCTGTGTTGTATCCTGAGAATAATGGGGAAAGTCAACAAGCATCAGTCTGTCTGAAAGTGTTAAGGAGTAGAGGATCACTCCACTTCTGAGACATTCCAGAAACTTCCAGACACAAATTGCACACACCAAATAATCAGACAAACATCTTTGGCTTCTCCTTAAACAGCTGTGACTGCCCAACCATCCCGCTGTCTCTCTCAAGTCCTGTCCTGTCCCTGGCTACAATCAAACCATTGCTGAAGATGTGATGGCTTCATACACGGATAAAAACGTCCGGCTGATCCTTGAAGGACAAACCGGGACGAGACTAGGCGTAGACACACTGCAAAACTCGAACGAAATATAGCATGTAAAAATCAAATGAAAATTTTTTTTTTTATATAAAAAAAACTGCCACTTTCTCAGAAACGGTTATAGCTCATCTCATCTAACCCCTGATGAGGATTAAAAATGCCAACCAACTTGCTACTCCCCTAATAATGCCCAAACCATTGCCCCCACCTCCCTGGACCCACCTACCATATGTGCTGTAGGTGAGGTAAGCAATATTGCTGCATACAAATAAAATACAAAGCTTTAGGAATTACAGTGTTGTTTTGTATCATTTTCCTCCCGTCTCCATACACACACATTGACATTTAGTTTTCCCATTCATTATCTCCTGAGCAGCAAAAAATGGGATGTCCCTTGTATCCTTCCTCTCCAATAATGTGCCACAATGCTAGTATTTGTTTCAATGTACGTAAGCCACTGATTAGTCACAGGCATTTTGCACCATCTGAAGCCAATCCCAAATTTTGTCTATTTCATAATGTTACGTAGAGGAGAAGATGCAATTCAGCATCTTAGGCCCAAATTCGGTTTCTGGTCGTAAATTTAGCCAGTGGACAGCCTAAAACATTGTCAAGCCACTGTGGTGGTCTGTATTAGTGTTTTGTGGACTATGATTACTCATGCAAAATTTCTGATCAAAACATGCCATCATGCAAGTCATTTCTATGCATTGAACAAGCACAATAATTTATTATTCATTTGGAGATGTGTATTGGGGGCCCCTGGTTATTGCCCCCTGTCCTATCGGTGTGAAAGCCCATGTAGAAAAAGCCTTTTGATGCAGGTATAACAAAGTTATCATGACACAGTTACTGAGGGTGACATGGGCAAATTGTTAAATTCGTATTTTTCCTCATGTTTCTCCTATTTTTGCCGCTCAAATAATGTAAAGATCATGTAAAATATATTCGACAGTAACAAACGCAAAGAGACCGTTGGAATCAGCCAGACTCTTCGATTTGTTTCCCACTCATGTCTATCCTGCTCACTCTCACAGCAACGTTGAGTTCTTACACATATATGAAATGAAACGGTGCAGACTCTTTCACCATCCGCTGCAGATCCATTCATGAATAGCAGTGTTTGTTTTCTGCATGGAAAGTTCACCGGCGCAGTTCAGAAGCATGGGATTGGATCCTAGTTCTCCCTTGGATTATCACATTCCTGCTCGGTGAAGAGTTCCATACTGAAGCGCAATATAGCCCTCTAAAATGCACTTCATCAAGTATCTGTCTTTTTAAACTCGTATTTGATTCTGTTTAAATCGAGTCTTGATGCAACAGTGTCACACAGGAAGCTGATTATGTTTGGTTTAACTTGTAAGTGTCTTCAAGCTTTGAGGAACCCCAACACCTTTCTTCACCTCGATACACCAGTGACATTTGTAAAAAAAATTTTGTCGTGTTACTTCGGCTTTGTTTTTCCTCTTAAATGAAATTAATCTGTACATCTGTATAGTTTGATTCAGGGTTTCCATTCGCTTGAAATGACCGTTTTTGTTATAATATCATCATGATCATTATCACTGTCCATGAGTTTTACCGCAGCAGTCTTAACACTTGGATTCCCTGACGTCTTTTTGGTTTCGGCCTTTCTCTTTGCGGCCCTTGCCTTCATTGTTGTCGTCCTGTTTCTCCTTCTCGGGCTTGGTTACACTGTCATAGGACGGCAGGGATGCAGTGGAAGGTGTGTCCTCTTTCTTCTCCTGATTGGTCCCTCCGTTCTCCAGTTTGTTGTTGGCAGGTCTGCGTTTGCAGATGAAACCTCTGCGTACCAGGTGGGATCGGTACGCCCTCTGGATGACGACAGCTGACACCTCCTCCTGTTTACGGCGCAGCGTGGTAGTGATGGGCTCGTATGACACTTTGGAAGGATTCGCCGCTACAAAGCGCTCCTCCATTTGCTGTCTCATCATGTCCAGGTCGCCGCTGTCACCCAGCACACGCTTGGTAAAGGCGAACAGAATATCCAAGCAGTGAATGCGGTCGCCACTCACCATGGGCATGTCCATGGCGATCAGCTCGATGATGTTTGGCTTTGGCACACGGAGAGGATGTTCTAATGTATCTGCAAAGTCTGGCAGCTTAGCAAAGGTGATGAACTGCGAAGCGTCTGGGTCGAACTTCTCCCAGATTTCATAGAAGGACTCAAAGTCGTCTTCGCACAGTGGATCAGCACTCTCCTCAGTGGCAACACTGAAGTTCTCCAAGATGATAGCGATGTACATGTTCACCACAATTAGGAAGGACACAATAATGTACATTACAAAGAAGAAGATTCCTACTGAGGGATTGCCACAATTGCCCTTAACTGTGGTTCCTGGGTTCTCCTTCTCGGGATTGCAGTCAGGCGGATAGTTCAAGATAGGAGCCAAGAGGCCATCCCACCCAGCTGATGTGGTGATCATGAATAGACAGATCATGCTGTTGCCAAAAGTTTCAAAGTTATACATGTCATCAATTCCTAATTCTCGTTTCACATAGGCAAAGTTAGACATGCCAAAGATGGAGAAGATGAACATGACTAGGAAAAGCAACAGGCCGATGTTGAACAGCGCAGGAAGTGACATCATCAAAGCGAACAGCAATGTCCGGATGCCCTTGGCTCCTTTGATTAGACGCAGAATACGACCAATTCGAGCCAGACGGATTACCCTGAACAAAGTTGGTGACACAAAGTACTTCTCAATGAGGTCTGCCAGGAACATACCTGAAAAACAAAGCAAACATTTTTTTTACAAAACTGTTCAAAGCTCATAAAATGTGAAAGGTGTCAAGAAAAACAGAAAAATAACCAGTCTATTTATGAAATCACATTTGGACACAACACTCACCCACAATGGACAGAATGACGACAACGCAGTCAAAGACGTTCCAACCATTGGTGAAATAGTAGTGGCGCAGAGCAAAGAGTTTCAGGACGAACTCGCCAGTGAAGGCCACAATGAATATGAAGTTTACCCAGTACAAAATGTTCTCTGTCTCTTCTGACTGATCATCTGTTTCCACCATCATGGTAACCATGTTAAGACAGATGAGGATCATGATGGAAATGTCAAAGGCCTGCTCAGTGACAAAGTCAAATACCATGCCCTGGATTTTGTTCTGTAAGAAAAGGAAAAGAAGACGAAATACAGAAGAGATTAGAGGACTAGAAGTATTACTTAAATTGAATATAAAGAAATCAGTTAGCAATTTGTTCTAATATATGAAAAGTAAATAAATAAGACAAAAATTGGAAAAATATTAGAAATTGACAAATAGACATTTAAAACTAGAAAAATTTCAATTCATTTAAAAAAAAATGTAGTAAAATGTAGCAATAAAATAATTAATGAATAAAACACTTCTGAAATTGACAAACATTTTAAACCTTTTTACTTTTTTTTAAAAATGTAGTTAAATGTAACAATAATAAATTCAAATGCTTTTGATATAGACAAATGAAACATTTAAAACTGTTTAATTTATATTTAAAATATAGTTAAATGTAACAATAAGAAACATTTTAAATGCAACTTTTTGCATTTAAATTTAATTTGCAATTGCATTTTATGCCATATGCTTCTTTTATCCACTTGCCATTCTAGATATAAAAAGAATACACATGCTTGAATATGCCATTATTGGTCTATCATATGCACCAATCATTGATGGCCAGATATGTGTAGCAACCCAGATCTAAATGCTTGTTTCTCTGCTTACCAGAGGTCTAGGGATGGGTTTCTGGGGTTTCTTAGAGCCCAGTTTCTTCATAGCATTGTAGTACTTTTTCTGTTCTTCAGTCATGAAGATATCCTGACCTCCAAAGTATAGGGACAAAAAAAAGACTGGTTACAACCTGACAACCCCATGTGCTCAAATGGGGCCCATACAAACCCACAGCATTGCACACTAAGGCTGTAATTAAGGAGATTTCCCCATTAAGCACAAAATTGAAAGCATGTCTTGCAAAAATACGGACAGAATAGAAGATAACATAAAAATGCAGTAAGAAAGTGTGAAAGTGCAAAGGACAGTGAAGAAATTTAGGTGAAGTCAGCACTGTAGAGGTGAAAAAAAGAGAGAACACTTATCTTTTTCTTCTGTTGGTTAAAGTTGTCAATAATGACACCAATGAAGAGATTCAGAGTGAAGAAGGACCCAAAGATTATGAAGATGACAAAATATATATACATGTAGATGTTGTCCTCATAGATGGGCTGGTCCTCAACCTGAAAGCAGCAATAAGCAAAAAGTGATTCACTTGAATAAAGAGCCAACAATGTCAAACTATAAAAACATCCGCACCCTTCTGGAATCCACAGCAGCATACATGATGTCCATCCAGCCTTTGAATGTGGCCTAGGTCATATGGAGAAAGAACCCAAACTCAAATCTATGCACAGTAACATAGGTACTATGTGTTTATCCTCTTAAGAGTTCATTTATTAAGAAACTTGTGTTTACTGAGCAAGGTCATGGTGGGTATTTAAACAACTGATACACAAAAGATGTGAGATGACTTACCACTTGTAAGAGTGCCAGGTAACCTGCACCCACATTATCGAAGTTGATCTTCACATTCTTCCAGCGAACCTCTGTGTAGTTCGCACTGATGAGTGCAAAGCATTCTGTCCTGTTGTTGACATCGTCACTCTTAAAATATTCTTCTGATGTCTCGTTGAAGCAGTAATAGTACTTCCCAGCAAACAGGTTGACACCCATAATACTGAAGATCAGCCAGAAGATCAAACACACCAACAGCACATTCATAATGGAGGGAATGGCACCCACCAAAGCATTCACAACAACCTATAGGACAAAAATAAATAAAAAATTGGGGGGAAGTGGGCAAAAAAGGGGGATGGATTTCAGTAGAGTGTTTGAGAGAAATAAAAAAAATAAACGGAGAGATAGAGAAAGTGGGTGTTAGAGTAAAATTGAGCTATTCTGATGTTCATGTGTTAAATATGTAATGTGCATATCTTCAAGCTCTTTTGAAAGCGATCCAATTTTCCACCTTTACACATTTTGTCATGAACAAAAAGGTAAATTAATCTCTTTGAGAGCAACATCTAGGAGTTTTTGTTGATAAATGTTTCATAACAAATAAATTGTAGTAATATCTGGCCATTTGTTGATCAATATTATCTATGCATCTACTGTATATACATGCAAATATAGTAGCACTAATATGTATTGTCAAAAGAAAACTGAAGAGGTAGAGGTTTAAGATTTACTCTACAATTACCATGCCAACACCTTAATAATGAATTATTCGAAAGTCCAATTGTAATTTTTCGTGCAAGAGCATGGAGACAAATACACAAATATATTGTAACTTAACATAGAATCTTAAGATGACAGCACTAAGATGATGTAAACCGGTATGGCTTGATCCCCAAACAGAAATTAAGTTAAAAAAAAAAAAAAAAAAAAACTAAAAAGTGTACATTAAAGTGGCAAAGGTTATACAGATAAAATGCAAGAAAACTCTTTATTCTGATGAAATGTTTTATTTAAATTGAAATTTTAGCAGTTTTTATCACATCAAGGTTTAAATATACAGGATAGCCATAGTGGTTTCTCTCTGTCTGCGAGCTGCATGCTGGATTTCACATGCTCTGCTTCTATCTGCTTCACATTACTTACTTGCTACCTTATTTGCAAGCCAGCATTGTTCCCCATTCGATGATTGGATAAAAGTTTTATTATAAAATGCTATATAATCTAAAGAATCCAGAATTGTATTAAATATGATGAGTCTGAGTGTTTAAAAATAAGAATGAGTAGCAATTTCATGCTTGACAACGGTGTCTCAAGTAATAAGAAACAAACAGAAGCAAAACAACGTCAGTATCCACAGGACACGTGGAATTCAATTTGTAGACCATTGCCACTTTTAATTTATTATTACTCATACATAAATACATAACCGCCAAACAATTTTTTTTCTCTTGCCATACCATTATACCACTTAGTGTCATGAAAGAACCCAGATATTAAGAGAAAACTACCTGCCACATTTGTGGTAAAAATGTAAAGGTAGACATAGTAGACGAAGTCTCCCACCCTCCCAATCACCTCTCACTCATGGTACACACAAAAGCTGTGATGTCAGCACATATCATCTGGTTGGGTGATGTCAGAAATGGTCAGCCAATAACGGTGCATGCAGGGCATCAATCCTAGCAGCAGCCATGCCCCCCCTCTAATTTATACATCTAAAAAGATTAACCATATCAACGATCTTACTAACTAATTAATTAGTGATCCTACAACAAAGTGTAGGGAATGTTTCAAAAATGTATTTCTCAAAAATAAGTAAAAACAAATAATTCTCTGGTAGTGAAATTTGACCTGTACATACTCCAGGCATTCAGGCAATCAGTGCAGTTTGCTCAGCAAATAAGCCTGGTGTATACGTATACGATTGGTGTGTATATATATATATATATATATATATATAAATTTATATTTATATATATATATATGATGTGTATATATATATACGATTAGCACGACTAAATACACAAGTCAATGTGATAATTATGCAATCTCAGAGATTAGATACGATAGAACCAAGGGGGGAACATGACTTTCTTCTTACACCTTCAAGAACATGCATTCTTCATGATATGCAATGGCAAAGAGATAAAACAAGATTATGAACAACTGAGTGGATACAAAGAACAGTAATGCAGCACTTTAGTGAAGAAAAAAACCAGATTAGGCTATAATAAACTAGTTTTAAAGCGGATAAAAAGTTCTATTCAAGTTCTAGTGATCAAAGAATTATTTAGCAAATTTTCTGCTGTCTTCTGATGTTGCTTTTCATTGACATTACCTAACAGTCTTTAACGTTTGGCTTAAAGGACTGAAAATTATGTATTTTTGACATAAATCACATTTTATTTATTCTGAGTGATCGATCTTGAATATGCCATTATTGGCCTATGATTGATGCATAAAAATTCTTTACGATTTTTAACCATGTTGTCTCTTTTATAGCTCAAGTTATCTAGTGATTATTATATTTAATCCTAACATATGGCCATCAAAACCTAAACCAGAATATATTATAATTACACACCTTGAGAAAAATGATCAGACAAACTGAAGAGGTAGGCCGTGGCTTTTTTACACAGTGTTCTGTAATGACTGGAGTAAGGATGCAGGAATTGGTGGATAAGTATTAGGTTGCAGAAAAGAGCAGGGTGAGGACAGAGCATGGGAACTAGGGGTTCAGGCTGGAGGACAACTTTAGAAAAAAAAGTCTTTAGAAGGTATTTTGAGAGAAACAGTGAACCTTTAAGGCATTTAGATGCTATAAACCTCACAAAAAGGCCTTCAACTAATGTTGTTGCATGAATGGTAGTGATCTTGTTGCAAATAAAAAACGAAGAAAAGAAATGAATGGTTGTGATGAGGCAGCTTCACATAATATCCCCTCCCGTCTTTATTCTAAAAACCATAAGTTTCCCCAAAAGTTGCTATAAGATTATTTGCGATGTCAGTTGAATGCAAAATGAATTTCATTATACTTCTATACATCTAACAAATCAATAAAAGGAAGCTAAATCTTCATATTTCAGCTGCATCATGACGCAATGTTGAAAAGGTTTTCCATGCGGATAGTTTTAAAATACATGCACTTGAAGGATAGGTTTAGCCAAAACAATGTCATTTGGATTTCCAGAATCCTGATAGGTTTGCTTATTCCTCTGTATAGCTGTGGGTTTGCTTTCTGCACAATGGTGGTTTTCGGCATGCAGTCGTGTTCTCACAGAGTGACTGGCATGCATAGGGCAGCCCTGGATCTTACCCTCATGCCCTCAAACCGGGACAAAGCTCTCAGGGGCCTGAGAGCCCTCAAAGTCCTCAGGGACTTTATGGGGCCCAAGTCTGAGTAGCCCAGCGCATTAGCTATAAGGCTGACTATTGACACCTATACAAAGAGAGAAAGAGGAAGGGAGGAAGAGAGAAAGAGATGGGCCAAAGTGTTAGAGTCAAGGAGGACGTCAAGGAGAAAGAGAGAGGACCCTACGTTGACACTGAGCTGGAGAGGCAGTAAACAGATATATACATACATATACGTATAAGAGTTTGCTCATGTATGTATGCATATATGTGTAGTCAACAACAGAGAGCGAGAGAGAGAGGAGAGAGATTCAGGTTAAACATGGGGTTAACCAGTCATAGGTACTGTATGTTGGGCGACCCAAATGTTTGCACTTTTGATCTTAGTATGCGATTCGTTTTTAGTATCACAGGCAGACGAAGCTTGGAAAGCAGCTTACAGCAAACCTGGAAGGAAACTTTTGGTTGAGAAATACAAAAAAAACAGAGGTGAAGGGACACATTTAGAGAAGAGGTGTGAACAAACTTACAAGCACATTCACTGTACTTTGTACACACAAGATACGCACAATACGTACAAACACCAACCGCGTACGGTACACACGAGACCATTCGAGAGTCATTAGGATAACAGGTCGGTTTGGGAGAGTAAGGAGGCAGAGAGAGAGAGGAACTCCTGTAAAAGAACAAGAGAGTCCTAGCAGAGACCTTACCCTGGCCCCTCACTTCCCGGCCCTCTTATGCCCCCTCAGGCCCTCTGTGTCCATCAGCACTATAGAGAGACAAGGTTACAGTGCCTGTCAGGGACAATAGCTAGCAATCGGAAACACTTTCGTTTAGGACTAATATCCACATAGACATGTAGTCAAACACACAATCGGCCCTGCCAAGTGGCTGCAAACCAAAATAGGCTATGTATATAAATGTGGGCAGTCATTTAGACGTGTTAATGGTTTTGACGTCAATACCATGTCAACCATTTCCAAATGGCCCATTTTTGCAAGTTAATTTACAAGTATGTCTATGTAGATATTTAATTAAAAAAAAAAAAGCAAGGAAAATTTCCCATAAAAACACTTTCAAAGTGAAAAAGCAATGTTTTGTAAGCATTAGTAATCACAAATATAGAAATGAATTAAGAAGTATTTAATAATGAATTTTAATTAATAATTGCAATAACTTTAATTTAAAAAATGCTAAAATAATTTGAAACCTATATATGGGAACTTTGGATGATTTGCTGGATTTTAAACCTGGATATCACGCTAAATTTAGTCACTTGAATCTTTAGATATGGAAAAGTAACATGAATGAGTCATATTAAATGTTGATATTTTTCTATGTGGTTTCAACTAAATTAATTATCTATGACAGATATAAAATTATACAATTAAAATGTAGAATTTCAATATTATTACATTTACATATGTCATGATTGCAAATAGACAAATTCAGGCTCAATCTGTTCATACACCTAAGATTCACATTAAGTAGTTTTTTGCTAATTCTAATGTTTATATTATGAAAAGGGGGAAATACACTGAAATACATCATATATCTAAAAATAAAACAAGATAACAATGTCACTAGTAACAATGTTTCTGTACATTTCTGAAAAACAATTTGGGGGAAAACATTTGTTCCATAACATCAGTACATATAACAAGAATAAATAAATATTATTAGTATACATATTTTGGAAACATGACTAATAAACACTAAACTGAGTGCGCCTCAGCACCCGAGCACTCTACCGGTGAAGATCAAATCTAATTTTAAGATCAGCCTGAAGACAATGACCACTGACCTCAGAGCAGACCACAAGGACCAAAAGGAGTAGAATAGAAAAACATGTTTGTTTGTATTGAGAATAATATAATTAATAGCCAAAAGGACTGACAGTGCACCATGAAATACTCAGAACTACTGCATATATCTGCAGAATAATCCATCTGATGTGAGGCAGTGCAAGGGATAACAGCTGTGATTTATGGATATTACTGTAAGTTACTTACATCCACAATGAAGAAGTCCAGCCAGCACCATGCATTGGTGAAGTATTTGACAAAGCCATAGGCCACCCATTTCAGCAACATTTCCAGGATGAAGATGTATGTGAAGACTCTGTCTGCATATTCTAGAATGATCTGGATGGTTTTCCTCTGTTCGATGTATACATCCTCAAATGCCTTAGAAACAAAACAGAGAAAGAGGATTTTTACATTTAATTAGCACAGTGTTTCTGAATGTTCAATTCTTCTTTCTATTTTTGTAATAGTAATTCACATGAAAACATTTCAAATTTACATTGCTACAAAAGTCAATTATGGTAACTAAATCTTGATGCATGTTTGATGCAAAATTATTTTCAATAAGTTTGTTTAATTGAAGATTTATCAACTGCATCTTTCCCACAATCAAATTCAGTCCCTGACATCACCAAAGGGTGGCACTGCAACCCCACTTACATTAGCTTACACTTTCACTTTAGTGGGAGTTTGGGCACGATCCCTAACAGTAGCTGTCAGAGAGGCAGCAGAATTGTCTGCATGTGGGGCCATTTCTACAGCACTTGGCTACGGTCCCCAACAGCAGACATGAGATACTGCAGCCCCAAGACAGACTGCTGAGATGCAGGAGCCGGTACAGTGCAATATAGTGATAGCCATTAGCTACTTACATAGATCATATACCACACAGCATGCTATGCCTCCTCAAACACATTAAAATCTACCTGCACTAGCATTATATCGCATTAGTTTTGCACATATACATTGTGAAAAGTTGAGATATCTACACTGTGCCCATGTATTTTCCAATCCTATTTCAGAATCTTTATCTCAGTCTTTAATTCTTTCAGCTTCTGCAAATCTTTATCACTGATGTTCAAAAATCAATGGACATTTTTGAGGTCTCCACTTTTGGTCTAATTTATAGCGAATTAAATAACTAATTTATCTTTAACATGCATAAAGGTTATTTGCATCACTTTCAACAACCTGGGTGTAAAATAAGCCCTGGAACTCCTTAAAAATATATATATTTTTAAATACCCCCCTTTTCAACAATGGTAAATGATAAAAAGAAGCTTAACCTTCAGAATATGTTTACCTCAGAAGGTCAAACTAAATATTGCATGAATTGTTACCCTGTTGTTGTTGTAACCCCAATGTAAAATCCTCTAAATGCATGTTAAACCTTTATTTGTGTGATTTTGTCATTTTCTAGAAATATGTATTTAATAAATAACAAATAACAACATGAAAATTTTAAAATAACAACATTTAAGAAATATTTAGCCTAAATTAAGCAGCCACTAAGTAGGGGATAGCAAGTTTGTTATCAATGTTGGTTTCTGGTTATCAATAAATATGGCCAATAAATTTAATTAATTAATTTATTTATTTATTAACAACATGGAATATGTGCTTCAAATTCTTTACAAAAATGAAGGGAACACCAATGTACTGCATCCATGGAATGTGGTTTACATCCTAGCACTTTTGAGAGAACAGCAGCAAATAATACCAGTTTCTACTTTTTTCTTTGGAAACTCTATAGCGTATGTGCATGTGTGTGACCTCACCAGAGCTCCAGAGCTGAGCAGAATCATAAAAATGATGAGTGTCTCAAACCAGTTGTGTTCAACAATAAGGTAGCAAGTTTTCCTCAGAAACCACCAGTACTTTCCCCAGCCCTCGGTAATAGGCACGTCACAGCATTTGTACCGTGCCACACAGGCTGAAAAACATATTACACATATACTGAATACACATTACAGCAAATCGATGCTCACAATGTATGCTTTATTATCTAAAGCTAAAACAAATTTACTGCTTTACTAGTGAACCTTAAATGTGCAGTACAGTATAAACAATTTTATGTTTATTTTGTACAATTAATTTTATATCTCAGCAAATATTTATACATTTGATTTATTTGATTTATTAATTGTAATTAATTCAAACAATTGACAGATGCATGCATTGCTCACCATCAGTCCAGCAGGCCTCTGGGTCTAAGTACTCCTCCACGACCTCCACTACAGCCAGTTCTTCCTCATCAGGCTTTATGTCGATAGTGCTTCCTTCTGAAGAGCTGGTGTCATCCAGCTAGAGGAAAACAAAAACACAAAGATGTATCAATATACATTTGGTTTATTTTGATTAATTCTTCCACTTTTATTTTATCAATTTATTTCAACAAGAGCTTTCCAAAAAAATACAGATAATCACAAACAAGGTCAACACAAGGTGATCCTGACTCCAACCCTCCAATCACTGCTTTCTGCTGTTGTGTTAGTCCACAGAAATCCCTGAATGCAAGATACAATATAATATACCTGAACATGAGTAACAGTGAGTCAAAAAAAAAAATGAGGCCAGATGTGTCCTAGCACTGACCTTCATTGTTCTTCTGGATGTCTAGCTTAATTAGCATTCACTCTACCCAAGACACAATTAACCTTGACTCAACACTATCTGAATTAACAAGGTTGAAAACTATCATCTAGGGCCTACATATGCAAATCAGACAGTGATGAATGACTTTCTGCTGTATTTTATGCAAATCAGGTGTTGTGTATTGATTTACCTTTTGTTACATATTATGGTACAGCACATCTGTATTTATGTCTAAACAACAACTGAAAGATGAGACAAAAGGGGCAACATATATTTGTTACCATCATAATCTAATACAATATAATATTCATTGTTATAATAATAATAATAATATTTCTGATTATTGTTTGAAAATAAACAATAATCCGGAAAATAAGTCACACCTGACTATAGGTCGCATTGGGTCAAAAACAAAAAACAAAACAAAAACAGATATGTCACATTTTGTTATTACACTCCAGAATTCCTGGTTAAAAAAAAAAATTGTAGTGGCATTCATTATAAACAATATTAATTAAAAACGCCAAACCTAAAAAAAATAATAATAATTTTATGTGAAACTGAAACTACCAGCATGTGGTAAATGTGATACATAAATAAATTTTATTATTGATTTTATTATTATACACATTTTTATACTAATATAATAAAATAATCATACAGAGACTGGAACATACATTCCATTATTTCTGATTATTAATTTATTACAAGTTGTAGTATTAAATGTTAGCGTGTCTACATATGCTATTATGATATGATATGATATATATGACATTTTTACTAGGAAGCAACTTAAATGTGACGTATAAGCCTTGTGCAGAGTCATCAAACTCTCTCTTACTGCAATCCCCTACCATAATTTAAAAAGAATGCGCACACACACACAGGCACGTGATTATACCCATACAAACACAAAAAACATATTCCTCAGCCTACTGGAAAAGCCTGACCCTGATCACAGCAGGTCAGGATGACACAGCAGTTTTATAAAACCCGAATCGTTAATACACATACACACACACACCAGCAGTCTAAAGCATTAAAAGCATCAAACAACCCTTACACACCACCACTGCAGTCCTCCCTGACCCAGCCTGGCCAATCAAAAATAAAGGACCAACCAGCACTGCTCCGATTGGCTAACAAGAATGATCTACTGTGATGCCACTGGCTAGATGTTCAGCACGTGTAGTTCAGCCGTACTGGATCTGTTACGTCTAAACTGGGTCAAGGTGACCCAGTCTTTGCACAGAGACCAGGACAATGACAGGAGAGTCAGTATAAATGTATGTGTGTGCTAATATCAATGATAACTATTATAAAAGTGCATTATTTTTCTTACTCAGTTCTCAATATTACTCAATTCACGTGAATTCACGCTTGATCCTCACTTTAAGGGCCACAGGTAAACTGCAATTTTGAACTACAAATGTTTTTGGATGATAAGTGATCGCTGACATTGTTTTCTGGTTCATTCTTGTGCCTGGTAGCATGCTAAATCAGACATAAAACAGTATTAACTTTTAGTGGCTAGCTATGCTCTTTGTTGCTCTCTTGTTACCACAGATTTAATAACCTGATTATATTGAAACTTGCACACAAATGCACGTGTCTGAACACACACGCAAAGGAAAAACATTACATCATCTGGTGGACTGCATCTATTCTTTGGCTGAGTGGCTCAGCACTCAGCAAGGCAATAAATCACAGGAACAGCACAACTCAACATTCTTATACTGCCTGCAAAGCCTTAATCCACCCATACTGCTGTAATCTGCAGCCTGTAATCAACTACTGACACTGACTTCATCTAGTCACGCTCTACAAACACATACCACCATAATTTGATCATACTCCCTAATTAAAGTTTTTCATCATTTGATTCATTAAAGTATTTGCATTTGAGCATAATGCATTTGTCAAAGTATCAAACACAAAATAAAAATGACTAGCTTGCTTCTCTAAGACTGTACAAGTCAATGCAGTCCTGATTATCTATATTTATTTGAGTCATGCTCTACTGACTCAACGAGCCTTCTTTTGGCATTTTATTAACAGAGAAGTCATCTTTAATCAAAAAGCCCTAATATGGCCTCAGGAAATATATAAAGAGATGCAACCGAATGTTACACAATAATTTTCCATGTGCCATGAAAAGAAAGTCTATCTCTGCCAGAATACACAAGCCAACTCTTTCTGAAAGTGAAAGGATGCAAAAAGCAACATGGGCTCAAAATGATGATCCTTGTGAATTCTGTACAGTAAGCAGCAGTAAGCCATTTTCAATTCCTCAAAGAATACTGTATGGGCTATATACAATTTTCCTCTGGTTTACTTTAGCTTATATACTATGTGTATGTATATATATACACATTACATATTACTTTAGCTTTTACACACACACACATACACACACACACACACACACACAAAATAACCTTTTTGAGATTGTAGAATAAATATTTTAAATCCAAAATGAGTTTCCTTCAACAGTAAATTAAAAACAACTAAGAATTGTATCTCTTTTCATCAGCCTAAAATACAAAGGAAAGTCAAAAGGTGCCTTTACACTGTGCTGCCTCCAAATTTTCTATAAAGATCCAATGCCGCATTAAAGCATTAATATGGCAACTCTGATGCTGCTTTGGTTTTATACAGTATATACGAAACAGCACATCAAAGCTGCCTTAAATTTTGTATTGCCACAACAACAACATACACCAAGACACTCCACTCGTATTACTATGAATGGGAGAAATTTCAAAGCGCAATAAGCCCCACCTTCTAAATAAAAGGGCCAATCGCCAGTTGGCAAAGTCATTGTGCCACTGCAGCTGGTGTTAGAACTTAAAAGCTCCAGTTCCCAAAGAAACATTTAGTGTCCTGAGACTCACGCTTAGGACCGCACATGCGCATTGGCTGGACCTTAAAAATATATGCTTTATAATGTTATTAGAGCATCAGAAACAAGATTTATAGCACAGTTCACGTCTGATTTTAAATATGTTATTTAAATGTGAATTTGGCAAGCAGTTTTTAAGATTTCAGCATTTCCCCATTCAAGTAGATAGGAGTTGGTCTTGCACTGTGGAAATAGCTACCTGGAGGCATTGCAAATACGGCCGCCAAGTGAATTGACTTTCCTTAAAGGGGTCATCGGATGCCCATTTTCCACAAGTTGATATGGACTTTAGTAATACTCACATCTTTGCTGTTTTCCACATCCGACTCACTGCTGAAGTCCTCTGTGTTGAGGTTCTCAAAGTCCGACTCTCCCACAGCGATGGGAACCCGTACAGTTAGGTTGGGGTTGTGTATAAAGGACATGGGCTCCTCATCAATCATGTACTTTCCTACGCTGCTTCCAATGCCGCTTGTGGTGCCATTACCATTCTTGGGGTAGTTCAGATCGCCATATTTGATGTCAACACCGGTGTGGTTACCTATGATGTTGAGTTTTTTGTCATACATGTCATCAAGAGGTTTGTCTTCGTCTTCCAAAGGTTTCTTCTTCAGGATGTGGGCCACCAGGAGACGTACGTGAACTTTGAACCAAGCGATACCCTTCTTAATGCGGATCACTGAAATCTGCAGGTTGTTCAGCTCACCGTCATCATCTGTGGCTGCCAGATTATCAGCACTGAAGGAGCTGAGCAGCAAGGCCAAGAATAGGTTTAGCACCTGATCAAGAGAAGATCACCGCTTTAGCTTTTACATATGATGAAGACTTGCAGTCCACAAGACCATAGGCTGTCCCATTTGTCATTTTTTGGTTCAAACATCCTTTTGAAGCACAAAATGACAGGTGGGATACCTTACAGCGTTGCAGGACATTTCTTACAGTGAGGAAGGAAATAGTGACAAAAAAAGTGGGAAGAACTGCAACATGGGAAAGTAACTGAGCAGAGAAGAACTCTAAAACTCACCACCAGGTTTCCAATGACCATCACCATCATGAATACGGTGAGACACATTGTTTGTCCAGCCACCTCCATACAGTCCCACATGGTTTCGATCCACTCTCCACACAGCACCCGGAACACAATAAGGAAGGAGTGAAAAAAGTCATTCATATGCCAGCGGGGCAGCTCGCAGCTCACGGCGATCTTACACACACAGTCTTTATAGCTCTTCCCAAACAGCTGCATGCCCACCACAGCAAAGATGAAGACGATGATGGCCAGCACCAGGGTCAGGTTTCCCAAAGCTCCCACAGAGTTACCGATGATCTTGATCAACATGTTCAGAGTGGGCCATGATTTAGCCAGCTTAAACACCCTCAGCTGCATGAGAGAGAAGTTTGGGATTCACAAAAGGTTCGGAATCAGAGAATAAGACATTTTACTCTACTGTTCAAAAGTTTGGTTACGGTTAGGGTTGGGCGATATGGGCAAAAATTCATATCTCAGTATTTTTTGGCCGATTTGCGACATATAAGGTATATATCTCGGTATTTTCGTTTTTGTATTTGTATTTAAAAAATCTGTATTTAATATATATGTATTTCACTTACCGCCCAATGTTGTCCAACAAAACAATACATATTAAAGGCTATGAAAACAAATAACTGGTAATCAAACGATGGTACCCATTGACTTCCATAGTATTTATTTCCCTACTATGGAAGTCAATGAGGACCAAAACTGTTTGGTTCTTCAAAATATCTTCTTTTGTTTTCAACATAAGAAATACATTTATACAGGTTTTGAACAACATGAGGGTGAGTAAATGATGAATAAAATGTTCATTTTTGGGTGAACTATTCTTTAAAATTGTTGAATTTGGTAAGCAGTTTTTGAGATTTCAGCATTTCCCCATTCAAGTAGATAGGAGTTGGTCTTGCATGCCGGAAAAAGCTACCTGGAGGCGTTGCAAATACGGCCACCAAGTGAATTGACTTTCCTTAAAAGGGACTTTAGTAATACTCACATCTTTGCTATTTTCCACATCCGACTCACTGCTGAAGTCCTCTGTGTTGAGGTTCTCAAAGTCCGACTCTCCCACAGCGATGGGAACCCGTACAGTTAGGTTGGGGTTGTGTATAAAGGACATGGGCTCCTCATCAATCATGTACTTTCCTACGCTGCTACCAATGCCGCTTGTGGTGCCATTACCGTTCTTGGGGTAGTTCAGATCGCCACATTTGATGTCAACACCGGTGTGGTTACCTATGATGTTGAGTTTTTTGTCATACATGTCATCAAGAGGTTTGTCTTCGTCTTCCAAAGGTTTCTTCTTCAGGATGTGGGCCACCAGGAGACGTACGTGAACTTTGAACCAAGCGATACCCTTCTTAATGCGGATCACTGAAATCTGCAGGTTGTTCAGCTCACCGTCATCATCTGTGGCTGCCAGATTATCAGCACTGAAGGAGCTGAGCAGCAAGGCCAAGAATAGGTTTAGCACCTGATCAAGAGAAGATCACCGCTTTAGCTTTTACATATGATGAAGACTTGCAGTCCACAAGACCATAGGCTGTCCCATTTGTCATTTTTTGGTTCAAACATCCTTTTGAAGCACAAAATGACAGGTGGGATACCTTACAGCGTTGCAGGACATTTCTTACAGTGAGGAAGGAAATAGTGACAAAAAAAGTGGGAAGAACTGCAACATGGGAAAGTAACTGAGCAGAGAAGAACTCTAAAACTCACCACCAGGTTTCCAATGACCATCACCATCATGAATACGGTGAGACACATTGTTTGTCCAGCCACCTCCATACAGTCCCACATGGTTTCGATCCACTCTCCACACAGCACCCGGAACACAATAAGGAAGGAGTGAAAAAAGTCATTCATATGCCAGCGGGGCAGCTCGCAGCTCACGGCGATCTTACACACACAGTCTTTATAGCTCTTCCCAAACAGCTGCATGCCCACCACAGCAAAGATGAAGACGATGATGGCCAGCACCAGGGTCAGGTTTCCCAAAGCTCCCACAGAGTTACCGATGATCTTGATCAACATGTTCAGAGTGGGCCATGATTTAGCCAGCTTAAACACCCTCAGCTGCATGAGAGAGAAGTTTGGGATTCACAAAAGGTTCGGAATCAGAAAATAAGGGACATTTTACTCTACCGTTTAAAAGTTTAGTGTTGGTATAAGAAGGGAGAATGCATGAGTGATGCTCACATCTCTAATAAAATGTATTACTATCTATCGTATAAAAACGTGCATGGACATGTCTTCACTCATAACGCACCAATCTGAAGGATCTGAGCACAGACAGCCCCTCTACATCAGCCAGCCCCAGCTCCACCAAACTCAGGCTCACAATGAAGCCATCAAAGATATTCCAGCCCTCCTGGAAGTAGTAGTATGGATCCATGGCTATCAGCTTGGCAAACATCTCAGCTGTGAAGATACCTGTGAACACCTGAGATAAAAAAGAAGACAAAGAAAAATGTCATTAAGATGATCTCAACAAGGTTGAGGGAAAATGTTGATGATACATTACATAAAAGTATATTAGTATCTAGTCCATAGAAAAAAGGTATTTGGATTGCAAATTAACATTGATTGTGCCTGTATCATGAATAATGTGAGATCACTAATTGGATACGTGGAGCAATGGATCGGTAGTGGAAGATAATAGAAACTAGAACGGTGGTGAAAGACTGGTTTAATGCAGGCTGCATTTTCATTGTAGGTCCATCAGATACTGAGGAGCAGACATCAGTGCTGCACTGCCAGAGACATAACTTAAAATGGAAATGTGGCACAGTGTCCAGTATTACTGCTCATTACGGAAATGGGGAGATGGTTAGGACTGAAAAAGGAAAACGACTGAATTTAGGGCTGTCAATTGATTAAAAAATGCAATTAAATTAATTACATGATATGCTAATCAATCAAACATATATATATATATATATATATATATATATAAACAT
>NW_015667282.1:602496-618562 GCF_001515625.1 Sinocyclocheilus rhinocerous
ACATATATATATATATATATATATATATAAACATTTGCTGAGAAAAGTCTCAAATAATTATATTCGAAAGCACATTGTCATGGCAAATAAAGGAGTCAGAATATTTGTGTTTTGTATCAACTTAGGAAAAAGTACATTTAGACCTTTCTACCATTAATACCACAGAAACAGAACATTAAAAATAAAATTGCAAAATATACCTCAAATTAAATAAATCCATTAAAAATAATGTGCCACTCATTGTGCATAATTAATTACATTTGATCAGGTTTTCTTTATGCAAGTAAACAGATGTTAGTATAAAGTCCAGAAACATAATTGGTGAAACAAAATTACAGAGATCCTAACAGTTAGAAAGCCATTTCTTTTTTGCAATCAGTTCAGTTGTGCATTGGTAATTTTTATAAAAAAAGAACTAACTATAAAAGAAAATGAAAAAACACACAGTCTTACCAGGTTTCCAACAGAAAGCACCTCCTTAAAGTGTGGTGTCATGGGATAATGCTCCATAGCCATGAAGACTGTGTTCAGCACAATACATATAGTGATAGCTAGGTCTACAAATGGATCCATCACTATGAGGTTCACTATCTCTTTTATCTTTATCCAAAGTGGAAAGCACTCCCATATTAAGAATGTGTTGGCAAATTTATACCAGCAGGGTGGACATTTTCTCTGAGAATCCTCCAGCTCTGTGATGACAAAAATAATAAGGAAAAGAGGAATATGTTGAGGCCTATATTATGAGTAAGAAAATATGTAATATGAATCTATATGGAACTATAAAATGATTTTATTATAACTGATTATATATTATTACTGTTTTACTATGTTTTGGCAACATTAATACAGACAGGCAGATGTTACACAATACCTTCCACCAGCGTGTTGGTGACAACAGTCATTGCACTGTTGGCTCGCTCTTTCCGGCTAAAGGAAGTATTGAGCTGGTCCACTGACACCATAAGAGAACCTGAGTGTTTTCTCTTACCCTCCACCTCTGTGGTCTGTGGACAAGAGTGACATAAGGTGGAGAAAGACAAAAAAACAATCAGAGATGGGATTTTTTTCAAGAAACATTTTAACCCATGCCAACACACATGCACATGCTGACAAAAACACAAGCCCGAATTAACCTGCAACTCATACATAACTTTTATTGTTGCATTTAGACACAGCTGAATTCTCTGATACATTCATATGTAGATTCTCTCTCTCTAAAATACACTGTAAAGTATTGTACCTAAACTCTTTTCAAACTGGCTTTACTCAAATACAATTAGATTTTTGCAAGACAATGGCATTTGGACCTACCATAACAAATTCTCTTACAGACACCCAACTGTAGCAATCTGAAGTCATAACATTCAGTTCAAATAAATGCAGATTTCCATCTTTGACTTCAACTCTTCTAAGCTTTTAAACACTAGATGAAGTATATATATAAATTATATAAATAATTGAAGCCTTAGAGTAGTGGTTCTCAACCAGGAGGACCTCAAGATGACTAAAATTATTTAAAATAAGACAAACAACAAACAAGATAATTCTTATTTTAATTGACCTGATCAACAACTGCTTTTTTTTCCTTTCAAGAACCAGGTCTTGAAAAACCTCCATATATGAGGTAGTCTAATTATAAGTGTGATTTCTAGACCTGGAAAAGTAATGTAATCTAATAAAATCTTATAGCTCTATAGGCGTTTTATGAATATACATTTTTCTAGTTAGGCCAAGCTTTAACAATTTTATCAGGTAGAAACTGAGAGTAAAAATATTTTTAAAAAATCCATATCCTTAATCCATTAAATCACAGTTATTGTTTTCTCACCCTTGTGTAGTTCTAAACCTGTATGCTGTTATTGTTTTTGTTGTTGTTTTTTCTTTTTTGAGTTTGACAGGAGCTGGAGGGTTTTTTTTTTTTTTCATTTTTGGTGATTTATTCATTTAACTCTACATCTGAGATTGTAAATGAAAGACACCTATTTATTTACTGCAGTTACAAGAATATTCATTCATCACTACTAGCGGCTCTAAAGGTTGCCTACTTGTTCTCCAGAGAATATTATCATGCAAGAAGAAAATTCACACATTGCTTAAGGCCCAGTTTTCACTGCCATTAGAAAAGTCTCTTGAATATCAATTAACTTTGTATTGTGGCTGTTGGTCAAGACAATGTTTATCTGTTTATCTTTACTGTTCCTTTCAGTTTCAAAGATCATCTAGATTTTAAAATGCAGTTACTTGGTGACAGTAGCATGTTTAGTTTAGTTTAGTTACAGCATGCTATGAAGTTGGGTGATATCTGGGCACCAAATCATGCTTCCCACACAGGAGGAGAAGGCAAAGAGAGTATAAGGATGGCAATCCACCATGCTAACTAAAATGAGGCAGAATGCTGTTATTGGAAAGGTTAGGATAGGTTTTTCTTGCATCACACTTTTTTGGAGGGAACAGAGTGGTCCTGAAATTCTGAAAATAAATAAATCGAGGTGGAAAATGTATATTATGTAAAATAAATAAATAAAATGATAAATTTGAGATTGTGGTTGACGTGAAGGAATGGGTTAAGTTTGACCTGAAGAATATTATAAGTATCTTATTTAATGTGGCAATGTAATTATTAGGTAAATTAGGTTGAAAGGGGAGGGGTTACAGCATGGGCATTAATGTGTGAAAAGGGACCCCTCGAAAACTCTCCCAGTTTCTTTTTTTGATTGGCCATGCCATTCACAGAGGGAGAGCACTGGCAGGGAGTGGGACTGGTAGGTTTGCTGATCAAGACTTGCATAAAAAAATTAAAATAGAGACAAGAAAGGTAGTTGAGGAGTTGAGAGAAAATAGACAGACTAGAAACTCAGAGACTTAGAAGGACAGAGTCAAAATGGGGTAAACGAAAAGGGAAAGAGAGGACAAATCTGAACTGGAATCATAATCGGCCACTCTTGTCATGCCTATACTCTGAACCTGCCCCCTGTGGACGTCCTTACACTGTCATCTGAAGCTGCCTTATCTATTTTCACCTCAGGCAGTAGCCGGCCAGGCCCAGTCCCGATCAGAGACACCACGCCGTTGCAGTCCACCGTGCTGTTTCTCTTGCAGCCTGGGTGGGGTGCCAGTGGGTTAATGCGTGAGGAACCCTGGCTGTAGCCGCTATAGCTGCTGCGCCTGTACGGGACAAAGAGGGAGCCGCGGCGGTCTTCGCTCTCCTCGACCGTGCTGTGCTCATCGTCTGCAAACTCGTTCTCCGAGCCCTTGAAGCTGAATATACTGCTGCGGCGGGACATGAAGGGTGAGCCAGGGATGCTCAACAGGGACTGTAAAAAAAGAAGGACGGCACACATGAGAACGAGGAATCTTCAGTGAGTGTAAGAAGCGAGTGTGACAAATAAACATTCTAAGTGGTCTGTCGACGACTCCACATACTGTCGACCAAATAGTGACTCCGAAAACTCCAAAACTGCTGACCAAAGACATTAAATGAATCATTTAACAGCTAACTGCAGGTCACTTCTGGTATTCAGAGAGCCATTGTTCTCTATTCTTTCATAAAACAGAACCAAGTAAAATTAAAACAAAAAAAGTGAAATTAAAACAGACCATGTTTCTTGTCTTATGACAAGAATCTTGTCTTATTCCTGATATTTTTATTTATTTGTTTTTATTATGACTATTTATATGAATTCAATAATTCAGCTTATTACAAATAAATGTTTGTCTTTGTAACCTTTTAATTATCTTCATAATCTTCATAATAACTGTAGTGTTGTCATTGTTAACTAAAACTAACACTATTTAAAACTGTTTTTGTTCATTGAAGTAAAGCTGAATGTAAGAGTAAATGCTAAAGAGACTGCTAAATAGCTGTCGGATATCACATATTTAGTTATATTAAATAAAGCTGAAATAAAATGTAAGTATTAGATTAATTGGAAATGTTGCCTTGGCAACTAAGTGAAATAAAATATGTTTTAGTTGAAGTACTGCAATTACTAAAACTGAAATAAAAATTAATTAAAGCTGAACAGAAATTTTAAAAAGCTTATAAAATGACAAAAGCACACAACAAAATAAAAACAAATTTAAAAAATTATAAATACTATAATTTTAATAGTAAACTATTAATACTAAAATAACACTGCTTAATATGATTCAATATAACTAAATATAAAATACATTCTGGTATATTGTAACACCCACACTTTACAATCCAATAAATCATTTATTTCGCTTGGAAACACGTAACATTATGGAAGTTTAGTGTGTTCTCATAAGTACATACGCGCTCTTGCAAAAAGAAGCATTTATCCTACTGCAGAATGCTCCCTTCTGGCTTAAATTCACTTCCCATCTGAAATTCACAGATGATCCAAGAAGCTAGTTGAGACCACTAATACTGTTCTAACTGTTTGCTGAAATTCACTGATAATGCAGAATGCTAGTTGCTAGCGCAGGCGTTTTCTCTGCGCTGCGGTTGAGAGCCTTCTCCCTAATGGAGCGGTTGACCGCTGCAGACTATGTACAGCAGAAAGAGGCCCAAATGTGCTCTCAGCAGGGACTATTTTACTCAGATCACTCACTAAGGAGAAGTGGGCTGATCTGGTAAAGGGTTGAGACCACAGTGCTACAAAGGAAAAATCCTATGGAGATTGCATAGTGTTACTTAAATATCCATAACAGTAAGTGGCTTTCTGTGCTAAATCCAAGGAGAACAAAAAAACTCTACCAGGGGTAAAATGTTGTGTCACACTGTAATAACTAATGTCATGAAACCAGCTTCCAATTAAAGGCAGAGATTGCCTAATAAGGTGCTTTTATCCATTGTTGTGAGGTTGATCTGAGCAGAATTTGCAGGGTGGGGCCCAGGAGTATAACTTCCTGCTTAAGCAGGGCTGTACGTTAACTTTTTTTTCACATAGCACTGGTGCTACAGAGGTTGAAAGTTTTGTAGCACAGGCCAAAAAGTTGTAGCACAAGTATAAAACGTCTGTTATCATGTCTGAAAACAAACACAACACACTATATTACTGCTTTCATCAGATGAAAGATTTATAGCGAGTGGTTAAATAATTCATTGGACCAGTGAAAGTATGGCGCTCCCGTGCCATACTTCACATCTCTACACAACAACATACACAGATCTTAAACAGGTGTTCCTACTGCCCTCAGAATGGCTAAGCATTCTTCTGTAAACCAGAGAAAGGTGACAAAATGAACAGATGACAGAGGGATCCAATTAAATAACTCAAAAGCACCAGGTTTGATGTAGTTTCGAGTTATTTAACTGAGCTTTTAGACATAAAGAGAAATGTACAATCATAAATCCTGCCCAAAGCAAGACAATGAATGAGATGGAAAGAATTACAGCGATAGATAGATGGGCACTGAGCAAGAGCACTTCCTCTTCTTCTGATCTTTGAGTGTAAGGCTGAAGCACTTTGTCTAATCACCCTGTTGATATGGACGATGACTCAGCGGAAAGTGGTAGCGACTGCACAGAGCAGAGAACAGTAGTATCAAGGGCTGGGCTGGGCTCAACTGGGCCATGATAGCAAACACCAGAGGTTATATCGGCTTGCTATTGCAACATAACAGATTGCAAAAGAAGCATGTCAGTATAATCGCAGAGCGCAGTTGTAGAGATTAGCTTTAAATCATTAATGCTAATAATAAAATACTGTCTATCAAACAAACATGCATGGCAAAATTCAATAGGAAACAGAAAACTGTAATTTGCTGACGGCAGGTGGTATTTATGTTTAAGGGGGAGGGGATCTTATTCTAGAGGGTATTTTATTCAACAAAATATGTATAAGCCCCAGTGGAACATGAGTTTTGATATTTCAAAGATGATATTTCTGGTGCATTTTCAAAGAAGGTGCGTCACATATCTATTGACATGTCTAATGAAATAATTAAGGTTTTGTTGTGCATTGAGAATTGTTGTGTAAGTTTAAAGGAAAATGTATATATTTATATTCTATAAATAGTCAAAACATTTTACCACTTTGTTTGTTTGAATTAGCTCATTTTAAATGGCCCTTTGGTGTGACGAATTTATTTTAAAAAATGGGAATATTCCATGGAATACAAATAAGTTTAAGGTCATAAAAGCTGCATGTATAATAATTATTAGAAAAAATTATTAAACTTTTTTTTGTTTGAATTAGTTTATTTTAAATGGTCCTGTGGTGTGACAAATTCATTTTTTTTTAAATATGAATATTCCATGGAATATAAATGAACAAAGTCATAAAAGCTGCATGCATAACAATTATTACAAAATTAGCAAAATGTTGTTTAAAATCATTTTAGATGTAGTACAGCTTGTCTCACCATAGGACATGTCCATTACCCGTATATCTGCTCATAAAAGTCTCATAGCTATCAGACATGGAATAAAAGCCACAAAAAAGGTCTTTAAGTGCTACTTTTATCTTAATAAAGACACAGATAAAATGACAAAAAAATAGGTCAAATGAACAAAAAGAATAATTCAATGATGACAACAATGAACAACACCTCTTATATCGATCTGCTCCTTAACTAATGTCTGAATGAACATAATGATTTCCTCCTTGTGAAATTCATTCAAGCAATCATTGCCTTGCCAGACATATATCATATATAAGATCATGTGGTAAATATGTTTATGTGGGCCTCTGTGGAAATAACCCCACTTTCACCTGGTTCATGATTGAGGCCTTCCGCCCAAGCCTGTTGTCCCTGAAACGGAAGCGGCTCCTCTTGCTGCCGTCATCGGATTCTGACTTTACCACCTTCTCACTGTCACCCTTCTCTTCCTGTTCTTTCCTCAACTTTTTCTTTCTGTTCCGTCGCTCCTTGGCGCTCTTGGAGCTCAGCTTGGACACCTCAGAGGAACTGCGGGACAGATGCCCTCCTCCGTCATCCTCTACTGCATCCTCAGATACTGTACCTGCCGAGGTTGCCATGGCATTGGCCTAGTCATGAGGGACAAAAGGACAAGAAACAGAATGAACATGAGAGCAAAAAAGCGTAGGGAAGTTGACTAATTCAGCTTGTTGTATGCATGTATTTGTGTACCTGTGCCTCCTCCTGTTGTTTCTTCAGCTGTTCCAGCATGGCTTTAAACTCAGCCTCCTTCTGTTCTGCTTCCTCCATAGTGGCCTGGTTTTGTTCTTCATAAGCCATGGCTACCACAGCCAGGATCAGATTCACCAGGTAGAACGATCCCACAAAGATCACCAGTACGAAGAAGATCATGTACGTCTTCCCTGCGGCTCGCAGAGTCTAAGAGAAAGAAGCTCCTATTACTATGTTTGAAACAGCATAATATCATACTACTTTCTTGCAGTATTCAGTATGTTTACTGTATGCAATATCAGGGGCGTATCCAATGCCACCCCCAAAATTTGGTTGGCCAACCTAAGTGCCACCCCAAACTTCTAAACTATGAATTGCCTTTTACCTCCGATTGTGGACAGTGAGTTCAATAAAACCTGACAAAACCACCCTGGTTTAAAAAATGAGGAAGAAATGTCAAGAAATTACAGTTATTCTGTCAACTCTATTAACCTGACTTTGTTTCTAAATAAAATTAAAATTAAATAATAAAAGGGACAGTTCACCCAAAAATGTAAATTCTGTCCAGGGTTATTATAGTTAACTAAAACTAAAACCATAAAATAAAATGTTAACTGAAATAAAATAAAATATAAAAAATAGACATAAAACAAAAAAATGATAAAAATGACAAAAACACAATCAGAAAATATAAAAATAAAATATAAAATGAACAAAAACTATAATAGTATCTCAATGGTATTAAAATATCACTGATTCTGTCATAATTTACTCTCAACTTAAAAGAGGGTTTTTTTTGTTTTTTTTTACACGGGAAGTGTATGGAAGCCAGAATTGTTTGGTTACCAACATTTTTCAAAATATCTTCTTTTGTGTTCCACAGAAGAAAGAAAGTCGAACAGGTTTGGAATGACATGAACTCATGAACTATTTATGGCTTTTTTTCTTTCTTTTTTTTTTACACAAAATGTGATTGAAAAATGCTAAATTATTAGTAATAATAGTTATATTAAATATGCAACATGGTGAGGTGAAATTACAAAAATAACAACAAGAAAATCATCCAAATCATCATAATAAACTAGTAAGATATGGAATAGTGCTGAAACAGGACCAGAAGTAAATCAAAAACAGAGCAAGAGTGAGAGGAATGAATGCACACCAGTTGGTACAGATTCTCCCAGAAGTCTTGTGTCATGAGTCGGAAGAGAGCAAGAAAAGCCCAACCAAAGGAGTCAAAGCTAGTATAGCCATAGTTTGGGTTGCGTCCAGCCTTCATGCAAGTATAGCCCTCTGGACACCGCCTACACAAACACACAAACAAACACACACACACACACACACACTATACTACAAATAACAAATATTTCTGTGCTTTTGTCTAACAGATCATACCTTAACAATAAAAGGTCATTGAAAAGTGCATCAAGTGTGCTATTATTTGGAAATAAATATTTTTACTTTACAATTTAGACTTAAATAAAATTAAATAATTGTTGCTAATTTAGTATTGGGAATATTGTGTGTTTGTCTGTGTATGTTTTCACTCTTCACCCTGAGTCTGAGCTGTTTCCACACAGCAGTGCATCCAGCATGCCTGGCAGAAAGTAGAAGTTTGCTGTGAAAAGAGCAGAGAGAAGATATACTTGTAAAATGTGAAAACCAAGTCAAAAACCACCAAAAAAAAATCTTCTACTCATTTTTAGCATTTTCCAAAATGAAAAGTATGTAAAAACGTATTTGGAAAAACTGTTATATAAAAGCATATCTTAAAAAATATATTAAAAAGCTGAGGACAGCACTGCTTGACGCAACTGTATTAGAAACTACCCTACGAAGTCAAAGCTTTGCCTATACTTACTGTCATTCATGATGTATTCATTGAAGTCAAAGCCTCTGCTCCCATTGGCTAGGTAGGATTCAGTTTGGTTGAATGGCCAGATGACACATTTTTGGCGAAGATTACCCATGAACAACTGTAGACCGATGAGGGCAAATACACTCAGACAGAACACACATCCACAAACACGCAAAGCAATTTCAAGAATGAGAGCACACACACACACACACACACACACACAGAATATTTACAAATATAATACATGTTCTACAGTACACTTTGTTGATACACACACTTTCATGTCATACTTTTATTACTTTGGGGGTCCCACAATAAAAATTTTTGTTTTATGCTGTTTAACTACTACAAAAAGAGATGCATTCACTTTTCCAGCATACACTACCGTTTAAAGGTTTGAACACGGTAAAATGTTTTTAATGTTTTTGAAAGAAGTCTCTTATGCTCACCAAGGCTGTATTTATTTAATCTAAACTATAGTAAAAGCAATAATATTGTGAAATATTATTACAGTTACACTTGATTTTAAGGTGTCCTTGTTTCAGTGTAATTATACATTTAAGTACTTAGTAATATTAATTAACTACATGTACTTACTATATGGTTAGGGTTAGGATTAGGGTTTGGCTTTGGGTTACTTGCATGTAATTATGCATAATTAATTGTTATTATAATCGTAAGTACATGTAACATGTGTAACAAGGACACCTTAAAATAGTGTTACCATTATTACAGTTTGAAAAACTGTTTTCTACTTTAACATATTTTAAATGTAATTTCTTTCTGTAATGACAAGGCTGAATTTTCAGCAGTCATTACTCCAGTCTTCAGTGTCATATGATCCTTCAGAAATCAATCTAATATGCTCAAGAAGCATTTCTTATTATTATCAGTGTTGAAAATGGCTGCTTAATATTTTTGTGGAAACTGATACATAATTTTCAGGAATCTTTGATGAATAGAAGGTTAAAAAGAACAGTGTTTATTTGAAAAAAAAATCTATATATATATATATAACAACATACAAGTCTTTACTGTCACGTTTTATCAATTAAATGCATCCTTGACAAATAAAAGAATTGATGTCTTAAAAAATAATAATAAATAAATAAAAAAATCTTACTGTCCCCAAACTTTTGAACGGTATTGTGTTATGCTAACATACATGAATAAGAAAAAACAATTACTTCAGCATTACATCCATAATCAGATACCTAAGCAACCACACTATAACTTATTTGGTTTCCTTTACTTTCTCACACACACATACCATAAGAAATAATCATGTGGTTTACTTATATAAAACAATGATTTACACTGATCAGGCAGCTTAAAGAGTCTCCCGTCTCAACAGGGCAACTGCACACAATCTGTCTGTATCTCAGTGAATAGATGTATGTGCAGTTTGCTATCAGGTAAACATTTGGATTTATACGTACCACACTGATTTATAATTTAAGTCACTATAATACTATAAATTATACCAGTTCATTATATAACCCGAAAAACAATTGATATGTCAATCCTGTGTAATGTTGTTTGTAATATTAACAACAGCAACAAACACAAGGATCACATTTTATAAAGTCTTGGAGAAGAAAGGAGAATTATACAAAATCTTTTAGGGAAGTCCCTCCTCAATCCCCACTGCAATTTCTGCAAAAATGTTACAAATAATAAATCAGAAACTGACATCAACACGCATGAGCAACTGAATTTTTACTTTTTTCTAGAGAAAATGTGAGTGGTGCTTTCGTGCTTATGTGCTAAATTTTTAAGCACAAATGTGACCCTGGACCACAAAAGCAGTCTTTAGTCGCTGGGATATATTTGTAGCAATAGCCAAAAATACATTGTATGGGTCAAAATTATTGATTTTTCTTTTATGCCAAAAATCATTAGGATATTAAGTAAAGATCATGTTCCATGAAGATATTTTGTAAATTTCCTACTGTAAATATATTAAAACTTAATTTTTGATTAGTAATATGCATTGCTAAGAACTTCATTTGGACAACTTTAAAGGCGATTTTCTCAATATTTTGATTTTTTTGCACCCTCAGATTCCTGATTTTCAAATAGTTGTATCTCTGCCAAATATTGTCCTATCCTAACAAACCATACATCAATGGAAAGCTTATTTGTTCAGCTTTTAGATGATGCACAACCGCTGATAACAGACAGTGAGTCATCTTGAGGTAATTAAATATTTCAAATTAATATTTTGTGTTCTATTATTTACTTATGTGGCAAGTACTGGCATATTAAGCGGGATAATCTGCTGACTCTGTCCCTTATCCTTGCCATGCCCTGCTTTTTTTAACTCCGCGCCCCACATTTTGGGAACCACTGCTTTAGGATGAGGCTATGGGGTATTTTTATTGTTCACCAAACTAAAACCATAAATCTCACTGCTCAGAAAGTAATAGCATACCTCTTTTCAACAAACACATGATCTGATTTATCATTCAAGTCTGTAGCACAATCAGTGTAGGACAGTGTTAACCCTAAATATAAGCAATACAAACAGTAGTGATGCTAGAAAGTACTGCTAATAGGGCAATAACCAGCCATTGAAAAGTAATGTTAACATTTTCATAAGTTTCAATATACGAGTTCCATTGATGTCTATAGGAATTCATCTGAGAGAAAAAGAGAAAGCTTCCAAAATTTGGTGTATATATTCATACATTTATTTCCTTCTTATGTGTGAGAGGGCTTCAAATTAAGCGGTAGCCAATATAATGAACGGGATGCTGTAGATGCTAATGCTAAAAAGATTTCCAAAAAGTGCACATTTACAGTTTTCTAATAAGCACTTTACTAAGGACAGGTTGTGTAGGGACCTTGGAGAGACTCGAGGAGCACTCTTTAAAAGATAAACACACATACAATATTCAACACATATCAGCAAAATGGACACTGCCTGAAGAGAGCGGTGCCATACACAAACAGTATGCAGAGAGCCAGCACAGAGAGAGGAAGAGGAGAGGACAGGCAAGGGGAGGAAGGGCATGCAGGTCATTTAAACGCCAAGGCTGAAGGCAGTAACATCATCATCTTTGCTTTGTCACCATGGTGTCAATATCCGTTTAACCAATCGTTCATGTCCAGAGAATGTGTAACCCTGTCTTCTTATCCCATCTGATCTCTTAGCTGAGAGAATCCAGGTGAATAAAAAAGTCATTCTCTAATCTAAATACTCACATGTGAAGCCTACAACAATGGATATAATGTGACAATTCTGAATGTGAATGTGTTTAATGTAGGTGGGTGTAACTGTGTGCATGTTTCATAAAGTCTGCAAATGAAAACCAGTGAGTTAACTTGGCTATTCATGATTTTTCGTCCCCCTGCTACAATGCATACATACACACAAATCTTCTCAAATCTTCTGATGTCTCTGTTTTACTTTCCACTCCGAGTTCTTTGAAATAAGAATAGGGAGGGAGCTACAAAACAGTAATTTTACCAAAAAAATAAGATAAAAAATTATATAAATCTACATGTGTGTAAAGGATGCAGAAATTCGAGGAAAGCCACTTGTTTAAAAAAAATACAAAAAAATAAAAACAGAATAAAAAGAAAGACAAACTAAAAAAGCAGATGTCTTCAAAAGCATCATGCAGCAAAAACGTGTCAAACTAGGCTTGGCAGTCTCAGTGAGTGCTCTACCTACAAACCTTAGCTTCATGTCACATCACATCAGCTTCTTTTAAACAAATCTGATGAGATGTTCATCAAAAGACAAACTATGCCAGCTTTTTGAACAGTATGAAATGCACATATAAATGTTTCTATGCCTTAAAGATGCCATAAGGTTGAGTTTTATGTTGTCTGCTTAGGATACTGTAACTAAAACTCAACTTAACAAAGAAAAGACATCTGTCCTATGATGCGATAACTCTGAGACTGGACATTTTGAATATAGAACACAGAGCAGCATTCCTTTTTTACAAGTTTTTATTATTCTTTTTAAATATATATATATATGCTAAAAAAAATGCTACAGTAAAAACCTGTTAACTGGTTAACATTAAGTTTCCATACTATATTCGGTGAATGAATGTTGTTAAATTAAATGTTTATTGCATTATTTCAGTATCGTGTGTCACCATGATGGGGTTTAGTGTTTGTGTGAATGACTCTGTGCACCTTCTATATATAAGTATTGCCCTCCTCAGCTCGATCATGTGACTTTCTCATCACCACCAGTTTTTGGTGGTTATCAGTGCATTACAATGGTTCAAAACAGATATTACCGTATTGGCCCGAATATAAGACGACCCTGATTATAAGACGACCCCCCTTTTTCCAGATGTACCTTTTGGAAAAAGGCTTTTTAAAAACCAAATCTTGTTTTTATCCATCTAATAGTAGCCTACCAAAATCTTATTAACAGTAGAAGTTAAATCTTACTGTAGTCTTCAAATCTGGGTACTGTCTTACGTTTTAAAATCACAAAGGGAGTTTGGTCCCATCAGGCTAACGTGACAGTCACGACTCATGCAGCTGTAAGGTTTTCTTTTTCTTTTAATCGCGATCTTTACAACACACATTACATGGCACACTCGTTTTATGCGTATTTGGCGCCACTTATTATTGTGGGTGTATTATTGACATGTCAAAGTCTAGACCCTGAGACCTGCACTCCCGCGGGAGTACCGCGGGACACAACGCAACAGGGTGCGGCGCGGGACAACTCTTGATGGGAGTTAAAACCAACTTAAAGTGGTTTGAAACATGGCACCTGGTTTCCGAACTGGCCATTCACAGGTCCAAGTTCCTTAAATTGATCTGGTCAGCCATATTGGACCAGCAATAAACCCGCTTGACCACCTTTAACCAGCAGGGCCCGTGACCAAGATGGTATACCAACTTAGTCAGGTCCTCACCAGCTGTTAGTCCACCTAAACTAGTAACCATGTTACAAAACACAGCTAGCACATTAAGATGGGTTTTCCAGCAGGGCTAGATGCATATTTCAGGTGTTTCCACTTCTTTTCATCATAATAGCCGACATTTATAACAAGTTGCCATTGACAAATGTAGTTTTTAATAAATAAAGACCTTTAAATCCCAGATTACTGGAAGGGCATGTCATTTTTACATGATTTGACTGCAGACTGCAAAGCCTATCAAAAATGTATCGCTACCATTTTTGATCGTTTGTGTATTAAAACATAAATAGAACATAAATGAAAGTATTCTTCCAGCAGCATCCTCTTGAAAAAGTACAGCAAGTCAAGTGAAAAAAAAAACTAAGAGAAAAATAATAACAGTAGTAGTAATACTGGTAATAATAATAGTTTGCATCGGCGTGGGAAGCAGCTCAGCCTTCGTGTTTAAACGCGTTCTCACCTGGTATGACAGAAATAGTTTTGAGAGCTCGTAGAACCCTGAAGGTTCTCAGGGCTGACACATTCCCGAGGTCCACAAACTCTGTTACATATCTGCAACAAGGGAGGATCACACACAGAACAAACACCATGACACAACACACACACAACACCACAACACGTACGGCACACCACTACCACCAGCACCACCACTGAACTGGGAGGAAGACATCACGCAAAGCCTGTCTAACGGGAGAAGAGAGAGAAACGAACGGAGGAGGAAGGAAGAGACAGGAGCGTGAAAAGAGAGACAGCGAGCGGCGCCCTCTGTTGGCCCTGATGGATGCTGGACTTACCTGGGATCACAGCAACAGTTTTCAAAGCCCTCAGCACCCTGAATGTGCGCAGAGCTGACACATTGCCTAGGTTTACAAACTCTGTAATATACCTGCAGAATGGATCGCAACATAGTTACCAGAGAGAGAGAGAGGAGAGTGAGAGAATGGAAAGGAGAAGAGATACAGGATGAAAAAGCAGTGAGGGAAGATGGTTCACAAGAAAAATTAAGAGATGTAAAAATATATGCATCCCATTAAAACAATGTTCCAGGATCCATGTTTCACAGCATTACTGTAATTTTAAGAAGTTTAAGACTGGTAAAAAAAAAAAACATTCACATTTTTGTTGAACTCACAATTGCAGGTGGATAAGCACAGCGTTATGAGCATTCCCTTAGAAACCATTTATTTCTCAAGTCGAGGATGTGAACAGCTCCAATTACAATCTTAAGAGTTGCTATCTCGTAATTACAGTAATTCTAACATGATGTGATCCCAGCATAAGAATTTAAATCTTGTGGCACTTATTCCAGTATAATGCCTTGCCTCATAGTCTTCTAATAGTATTAGTGTATACACTGTTTTCCTTTGATTTTACAATCTAAAGTTGAAATTATTTACTATGGTAACTGACTGCATGTCACAGATACTGTCCATAGCGATTCACTTCTATTGAACCCTTAACATTTTTAAAATGTCAGCAAGTAAACGCAATCAAATATGAACAGATTCTCACTATGTCATATACTGCAGAATTCACAGCATACATTTTATTCCTGGAAAATCAAACACATTTTCTCCCAACTTGCTCATTCCAAAGGGAAAGAACTGTTGTTGTTGTTTTTTTTGTAGTTTTGTCATTATTTCACCATATTCTCAATTTGAACATTTTACTTTTTAGGGGCAAGGATTGTCTTATGTAAGAAGAAAATGGCTGCCCTCCAGAGAACTGGACGAATGCAGATATGGAGAGAAAAGGAGTGATGGACAGATTAATTAAAGTTTAGAAAGAAAGAGTTATGATATATTATGTACACAGACATATACAGAAGTATAGGCACAAACATTGTCATTTTTGAGCATTGAACTCCCATCCACCACCTATGAGAGGCAGGACATTAGAGCCTCGGTCTCTCTTACGTTCACCCACACACACTTTTTTGTGCAAGCATGACATCAAGGCTCAAAAGTCATCCTATGACCTAAATAAAGGTCATGGTGTTGATTTATCACTGAATTTCAGACTGTCCATGCATCTTAATGACCAAAGAAACAAGTAAACAATTTACTAGAATAAATAATTTGCATGTTCAAAGCTTTCAGGCTTTAAAGGGTTAGTTCACCCCAAAATGAAAATTCTGTCATTAATTACTTACCCTCATGTCGTTCCAAACCTGCAAGACCTTCGTTCTTCTTCAGAACACAAATTAAGATATTTTTGATGGAATCTGAGAGCTCCATGACCC
>NW_015667282.1:619173-620044 GCF_001515625.1 Sinocyclocheilus rhinocerous
CAAAGAAAACAAAAATAATGACTTTATTCAACAATTCTTCTCCCCCCAGTGTCCTCCGCCATTTTAGAGAGTATCACAACGCATACGCCCACTTTACCCTAAGCGTAAACAACGCTGATTACGCCAATTACGTTCATGTGCGCGCTTACCCTCCTGAGCGTAAACAACGCTGATTACGTTGATTACGTTCTTGGTTACTCTCCAAAATGGCGGAAGACGTAACTCGGGGGAGAACACTTGTTAAAGGGGTCATATGATGCAATTTCAAATTTTCCTTTCTCTTTTCAGATTATATTTGTAAGGATCATTATTTCCGTTTCCATAGACAGCGTGTATTTTACAAACTATAAATTTATGGTTTTGCTAGTACTTATGTGTATTTAAATGTCTGAAACCTAAAATAAGCATTATATGGTTGAAAACACTGAATATTTGTGATAATATGACAAGCGCTCAGCGCGTCCGATCTGGCTCCGTGCCAGCCACAGCTCGAAAGCGGATTTAAATTCAGCAGTTGATGACGTGACGCACTGAAAGTTCTAATCACACCGGTGTGATCGTACGCGTCAAAGGGTTAATGATAGAACTTTAGTCATTAGAATTAAAACTTGATAACTATTTATGAATGCATATTTGTCATTTTAACTGAACTTCGGACTGGTGGTGGTGCTTTTTTGGTCGTTCAGTGTTTCTGTAAAAAAAAATACAAAAAATTGGGGGAATCTAAAATACTGATAAGATAATAATGATACAAATTAATAAGAACAATATAAAACGCACTAAGGATTAATGAGCTACTGGATTCATGAATATTAATCAGGTTGTGTGCGTTCGCTCGAACTGATTTGCTGAAATCAAAACAGATGATAAT
>NW_015667282.1:620472-620599 GCF_001515625.1 Sinocyclocheilus rhinocerous
TACAACAAAGAATATCGTTTACATGTAGCGCGTCAATTCTCTCTCTCCCTCTCTCTCTCTCTCTCTCTGCGTGTGTGTGAATCAAAGCAACGGCGAGTCGTGCGCCTTCACACTAGAGTTTACGGGA
>NW_015667283.1:0-1733 GCF_001515625.1 Sinocyclocheilus rhinocerous
TAATATACTATTTTGTTCTATAAATGTCTTACCTTTCAAAAGTTCGTCACAGCGTTCTCTTCTGCTGCATCTCTATGCCGCTGATAGTATGAGCGCTAACTTCCGGGAACTATTGAGCGGCTCCACGATCCGCCATTGCTGTAAAAAACTGGTCCATTGGAGTGAACGGAGTTGTCACAACTCTCTCTCTCTACAGCTCTGGGTCAAACAAAGTGCGGGGGACACACTTATCCACTTATACACACTTATATATATACATATATATGTATGAACAAACATTAATAAACATGAAAACAACAATGACATTAATCGCCAGGTTTGAAATATTTTTGTCCAGACTTCCAGGATCAACAGTTACTGAAGGTCACTGGATATGATGACGACATAATGTTTCACAGCTATAACCAGCGCCCTCAATCGGACCCACATGTGGTTCCAATATTGCATCATCATAATTATTTTAAAAAATCTATAAGTTGTGGAGCACAAAACTAGACATATATGGTATCTTTTAAAAGCTTAGAACCTCAGCTTTCGTAACAACCCCATCACTTTTGCATTTATGTTACATGAAAGAACATAATAAGGTCTGAATTCGACCCCCCCCCTTGAGAAAATCATATTCTAATATTCAAATATCACACAAACTCACCAGACATAGACGAGTCACATATCTAATGAAAGCTCCCACTCTCCAGAATATGAATATGCAGTTTATTTCACCGATCAAACACTTTACATTAACATAATTATCAAAAGAATCACAAAGATGGAAATGACTCCTCTGAACAAGCAAACACATGAGTCATATTCCTGCTCCGATCACTACTTGCATGTGTAGCTACTAGCCTCAAACGCTACATCAGCTAATTATTTAGGTTGTTTTCTTCAAAATGAGACTATTTTCACGTGTCTGTGAGCATGCATGGCCAAACGACACTGTAATATGTCTCAGATGTGCAGATCAAAACATGCGATGCAGCCAAAAACTTTTATTACCCTTAGTTTGGATGATCTTTGTTAGCCGCGATTGTTGATGACGTCATCACGTATTGCGTCATACGTCAATAAAGCTGGCGATCGTAGCTATCCTTAGACATGTCGATCAAGCTTCTAGACCATTCTGAGCCTGAGATCTGTGGTTCTGAAGTTGAGGAGGCGGGGCCACTAAGCACGATTTCACGCGGCTGCATTCATCTGATGCAGATGAGTTAGGATTTGGTTGCGAGTAGTTAGAGAGTTTGGACAGTGTTTTTTCGAGTTATTGCGTGCTTTTCATACGATTTGTCTTTGGACAATGGCTTCAAGAAAGGTTTTTGTTGGTGTGGAGGCGGTTTTGGAGGAGCTTGATCGGCTGAGTGACACTGAAACGTGCAGCAATGATAGCTTCGACTCGGTCAGACAAGCTGCTTACGACGCTGGAGAAGATCCTGAGTTTGAGTAAGTGCACATTTCGAACTTATAAACGTTGTATTTGTGCATTTCATGAGCAAATGCATGCTATTATACAAATATGCATGCAACAGACATACAGAAATACATGTGCGTGCAAAAATATGTGGTCACAACACAACGCACATTTGCACGCGATAATTCAAATAATCGTGGGTGCTTTTGCCAAGCATGTGCTCATTTCTTTTTTGGCGCGCACATACATGTGCTAATATAATGTTGCATGTCTGTTGCATGCATATTTGTATTTTTGCACGCATTTGTTCATCAGTTGCATTGAT
>NW_015667283.1:5887-6871 GCF_001515625.1 Sinocyclocheilus rhinocerous
AGTCCCTATCAAGCACTTTACCGATTCAACTACTCTCCTCTCCTCCTCCTGCCTGGCTCTTTGGCCAGCATCACTCACCGAAGAGCAAGCCTGTTCTTGATAAATCTGCTGTGAAAACGTGGGAAAAGCCGACGAGAAGAAGTTGGAGTGAAGCGATCTTTATATAGGCGGAGCAAAGTACTTCATCGCTCCGTCTATAGCGCATTGTGACTGGATGGTTTACGCTGCCAATATAGGAGACAAACCAATGGGACAGCGTGATGGTCCTTGGCAACACAAAAAAACATTCTGTCGGGCCACCGGGAAAATGCCCGGTATGCCCGATTACCAATCCAGCCCTGGTTGTGAGACGACGTCCAGTAGGTGACGTCTTTTACACGTGCATTTATAGTCCATCATGACCCTCTATGAAATCCTTATGAACTATGCAAAAGCAATTGTGCTTACACCTTGGTTAATACTGCAAAAATTAATTTAAGTGCCCCAGGTAGTTTTTAAGAGGTTGTGAATAGACGTACACTGACGTCCTTTACACGTCTAGTCAAGCACCCATACAAAAAAAAGGACGGACTTCTTGTTTAATGTCAAATTATATTCACAAAGTGCCCTGTGTGGTTAAGTGATTATTCGACCCGTTTTCTATACATTACAATACGATTTTATAATTTTTTTTATAAAATTTATGCATATACATATAAAACAGTTATATCTCCGGTCACCATTTGAAGTCCGACTTGGATGTGGATTGCCAAAACAGTGTTGCCAAGATGTTGTAAAAAATCTCGCGATAGGATAGATCAGGGGTGGCGAACGTCGGTCCTGGAGAGCCGCGGCCCTGCAGAGTTTTGCTTCAACCCTACTCAAACACACCTGAACAAGCTAATCAAGGTCTGAAGGGTTACTAGAAACCTACAGGCAGGTGAGTTTTAATTAGGGTTGGAGCTGAACTCTGCAGGGCTGTGGCTCTCCAGGACCGGAGTTCGC
>NW_015667283.1:10807-14769 GCF_001515625.1 Sinocyclocheilus rhinocerous
TATATATATATGTATATATTCTTTTTATTATGTTGAAAACAGCTGAATATAATTTTTCAGGTTTCTTTGATGAATAGAAAGTTCAGAAGAACAGCATTTATCTTAAATAAAAATCTTTTGTAACATTATGAATGTCTTTATCATCACGTTTGATCAATTTATAGCATCCTTGCTAAATAAAAGTATTAATTTCTATAATTTCTTCTTTACGTTTTATTAAAAAGTGTTTACGTCTGTTTTTATACAGTCTATGGTTTACGTATTCTACACTCATGGCGCGCACACACATTAGGATAGGTTAGGGACTCGCAACGGAGGCAGACATCTATCAAGCAATTTACAGATTCAACTACTCTCCTCTCCTCCTCCTGCCTGGCTCTTTGGCCAGCATCACTCACCGAAGAGCAAGCCTGTTCTTGATAAATCTGCTGTGAAAACGTGGGAAAAGCCGACGAGAAGAAGTTGGAGTGAAGCGATCTTTATATAGGCGGAGCAAAGTACTTCATCGCTCCGTCTATAGCGCATTGTGACTGGATGGTTTACGCTGCCAATATAGGAGACAAACCAATGGGACAGCGTGATGGTCCTTGGCAACACAAAAAAACATTCTGTCGGGCCACCGGGAAAATGCCCGGTATGCCCGATTACCAATCCAGCCCTGGTTGTGAGACGACGTCCAGTAGGTGACGTCTTTTACACGTGCATTTATAGTCCATCATGACCCTCTATGAAATCCTTATGAAATATGCAAAAGCAATTGTGCTTACACCTTGGTTAATACTGCAAAAATTAATTTAAGTGCCCCAGGTAGTTTTTAAGAGGTTGTGAATAGACGTACACTGACGTCCTTTACATGTCTAGTCAAGCACCCATACAAAAAAAAAAGGACGGACTTCTTGTTTATTGTCAAATTATATTCACAAAGTGCCCTGTGTGGTTAAATAGTTTCGCTTTCACAACAAAACACACAGCGTCACACACGGCGGGCTAGAGTGAGCGGCAGCCTAGAGTGAGCGGCGGCCGGCGGATTCGACGAAGGAGCGTCCGGCGGGCTTGCGGCAACCACATGTGACGACCCCGGGCTGGACTCCGCTTCGTCCACGGTGAAAGCCGATCTGGTGATCCACAGCGCGAAGGTAATGTATTTCCTCAGCGACCAGCACGGATCAGCTCTAGGCATGACGAAGCGGATATCGTCCTCTTTTGGAAGGCCAAACAAAGTAGTTTCGCTTTCATAACGAAACACACAAGTGTCTCCACAACATGGTGGCAGCAACAATACTACAGCGAGAATAAAAGTTACGCCTTCTTTCTTTGGGCGGCGTTATGCAAATCTCCCCACATCGTGATGTGGACATGTGGTGGCGTGTTAGAACGAACCGTTTTAGGTAGGCGTGGTTGACTCTTAACTTTTATAAAGAATATCTCTTTGGATTTGAGACTTTAGTCTTTGCAACTTTACAGATCTTCTTTATGCACCAAGAGCTTGTAACACTCCAAAGAGAAAGGAAAAATTTTAAATCGCATCATATGACCCCTTTAGATATCTGTATTTGAAATAAAACAGAAATACTCAGTAAGAAAAGCATTTTTGCAGCGTTAATGAATGAATGAGGTATTTAAACATCGCTTAAACTTTAAAAAGGGGGAGAAGACCATAAGAAACTCTGGGTTTACAGAAGAAAACCTGCTCCCGACCAGGTTAGGGTCATAGAGTAAGTTACCTCTCTTTCAGAAATGGCTTGACTTACCCTGCTTTCTTGGGTTTGACAAACCTCACATTCTGAGACGGAAAACCCAGAGTTTCCCTCATTTCAGGGTTAACATATTCAGAGTTTTCACTTATCCTCCTTTCTGAAACGGGCCCCAGGTATACTGGTTATTGTGTATGATATAATTGTTCATATATATATTAAAATACTGATATTCTGGTTTATAACTCCTCAACGAACTTCCCGCTGCCCTGTATCTTGGTCTATCATTGGCTGTAGGTCATCGCCGATGTGCTTTTCAGTCAGAACTCATTGCACACAGCGTGATTGTGAATCGCCGACATCTCCAGATATTTAGCATGCCAAATATTTCGCGGGCGTCGGCGATTCCCTCAGATCGCGTCTTTGATCATTCACACTGCGTGATTGTCACTCGCGTGAACGAGCACCGATTTGCCTCCGATGTCAGGCATTTGTCGGCGATTTCGCAAAACCTGTCGGCGAGTGAAAAATCGGGCTAAAATCGTGCAGTGTGAACTCGGCATTAACCTCCTTTCTGAAACAGCCCCTGACCACTGCAGATACATTTGGCAGTTCATAGTGTCGCCATAGAAATGCACAATCCTCTCGTAATTAGGCTACCTTAATTATTATGACATGGCATGAAGTTCATCCAACCCCAATCAAACACACCTGAACAAGCTAATCAAGGCCTTCCAGTCAGATTACTAGAAAGCTACAGGCAGGTGAGTTTGATCAGGGTTGGAGTTGACTTGATCTCCTTGGATCTTTAAAACCCCATTTTACAGAGGTTGATATTGCAGCAACAGGTTTATTTGTTTCAGTTTTGTGCGCGTCGCTGTCCGCTTCTCCTGACGCACCAATTCAGCAGCGGAGCTCATTGTGAGATCGCAGGACTGGAGGATGACAGCTCGAGTGTATTGCTCGTTGATTGCTGTTTTATCATGTCTGTTTGGATACTTGAGCATAACAGATGCTACTCGAACCACATGTGAGAAGATCTGTTGACTTCATTACACAGCCTGAAGAAATGCAGAAATAAGTGACTCTCAGTCTTTAAAAGTAATTAAAACAGTTTAGGAACGAGTAGTAGGTTTTAAAACCTTTAATTCGACGCAGATAAATATGTAAAATTAGTGTTAAGGTTTGAGACCCATTGCAAAACCCCTGATTTGCGAATGCTGAAACGGCACTCCCTGGCCTCCCCTAATGATCCTCTTGAATCCTCTAGTGGACTGTTACTGTCTGGGGAAGCTGACGGTCAAGCCGTCTCGTCGAGGATGTTCTTATAGAAACTGCTCTGGAGGACACAAATGCTGTCAATTTGACTGTGGGCCTGTGTGCGTTCCGCCTGTTTCCAGTGAGTTTCAGTTAATAATGGATGATAGGGGGTCCTACAAAAAGTTAAGCAGAGACTGAAATGTTATGTAAAGCTTCTAACTTGCGTGAATGGAAATGTTCAGCATTTGGTGATGCTTTCTGTCTGTATAACAGCAAAGCCAGGAGAGTGTCCACCCCAATCATCTGGAAGATCGTGTACCAGGTCCTGTAGGAGTGACTCGAACTGTCCCAACAATAAGAAGTGCTGCAGCAATGGATGTCGACGTAACCGTACTGCTCCATATTCAGGTATTTGTGTTATATTGTTTTGGTCAGTTGATGATGATGATGATGATGATCAATTTTGTCTTGTTGTTCTCGTCTAAAGTAGGTTTGAATTCATCCCTTAGGCTAGTTTTAAACGCAGGATGGCTTTACAAAAGAAAGAGGAATGATACTTAGAATATAATTCACTCTGTAGGTAAAAATTGCTATTCATGCTTTGTGTGTGCATAAACTAAAGCTGACTATCCGTGTCCATGCAGTGAAGCCGGGTCGGTGTCAAAACCCAAAGAACATTCCACTGTGTGCTGAAAGCTGTTTCCATGATGGCCAGTGTCCTGCCACACAGAAATGTTGCCCAACCACAACAGGCCATGCATGTAGTGAACCACATGGTCAGAGAAGAGGTAATGGAAGCGGTAATGGAAGAGGTCAGGGAAGCGGTAATGGAAGAGGTCAGGGAACAGGTAATGGAAGAGGTCATGGAAGCGGTTATGGTCAGGGAAGTGGTCCTGGTAAGGGAAGCGGTCATGGACGTGGTCCTGGTCAGGCAACCGGTCAGGGAAGCGGTCATGGTCAGGGAACAGGTAATGGAAGAGGTCATGGAAGCGGTTATGGTCAGGGAAG
>NW_015667283.1:14779-16304 GCF_001515625.1 Sinocyclocheilus rhinocerous
AGCGGTCATGGACGGGGTCCTGGTCAGGCAACAGGTTGGGGAACAGGTCAGGGAAGCGGTCAGGCAACAGGTCAGGGAAGCGGTCAGGCAACAGGTCAGGGAAGCAGTCAGGCAACAGGTCAGGGAACAGGTAATGGAAGAGGTCATGGAAGCGGTTATGGTCAGGGAAGGGGTCATGGAAGTGGTCCTGGTAAGGGAAGCGGTCATGGACGTGGTCCTGGTCAGGCAACAGGTTGGGCAACAGGTCAGGGAACAGGTCAGGCAACAGGTCAGGCAACAGGTCAGGGAAGCGGTCCTGGTCAGGGAAGCGGTCATGGTCAGGCAACAAGTCAGGGAAGAGGTTGGGGTCAGGGAAGTGGTCATGGAAGTGGTTATGGTCGGGGAAGCTTTCAGGTAAGCGGTCATGGTCAGGGAAGCGGTTATGGTCAGGGCAGCGGTCAGGGAAGCTTTCAGGTAAGCGGTCATGGTCAGGGCAGTGGTCATGGTCAGGGCAGTGGTCATGGTCATGGTCAGGGAAGCGGTCATGGTCAGGGAAGCTTTCAGGGCAGTGGTCATGGTCAGGGCAGTGGTCAGGGAAGCTTTCAGGGAAGCGGTCATGGTCAGGGCAGTGGTCAGGGAAGCGGTCATGGTCAGGGCAGCGGTCAGGGAAGCGGTTATGGTCAGGGAAGCGGTCATGGTCAGGGCAGCGGTCAGGGAAGCGGTTATGGACAGGGAAGCGGTCATGGACAGGGCAGCGGTCAGGGAAGCGGTTATGGTCAGGGCAGCGGTCAGGGAAGCTTTCAGGTAAGCGGTCATGGTCAGGGCAGTGGTCATGGTCAGGGCAGTGGTCATGGTCATGGTCAGGGAAGCGGTCATGGTCAGGGAAGCGGTCAGGGCAGCGGTCAGGGAAGCGGTTACGGTCAGGGAAGCGGCGAGGGAAGCGGTTATGGCCAGGGAAGCGGCCAGGGTCAGGGCAGCGGTCAGGGCAGCGGTTATGGTCAGGGAACCATCCCTGACCATATGTTTCCCTGAGACCTGGACGTTTAGCAAAGGATTAGCCAGGATTAGCCAAATGCTAGGAATAACCTTAATCTTTTTTTTATTATTATTATTATTATTATTATTATTATAAGCCTATAAATGCAGAGGTCCGGCTCTCATGCTGGGAATGGCAGCGTGTTCAACTTCATGCGGAGCCGCGCAGACTGATCAACGAAAGTTGCAGCTTGCTGTCGGGGTGGAATTGACTTATCGGTAAGCCCCTCCCCTCGAACGCAGATGAGACAATGGCCGTTGACTACCAGCTGCACAGGGACCGGAAATCGGACATCTTTATGGCAGCGTCCGAAAGCTCTAAAATGCTGCCCAAGGTCAGGGAAGCGGTCAGGGAAGCGCTCATGGTCAGGGAAGAGGTGATGGTCAGTGAAGCGATCAAGGTCAGGGAAATGGTCAGGAATGTGGTCACAAACGGTCATGGGACTTTTGCATAACACCTACTGGAGAATTTTTTTTTTTTTTTTTTTTTTTTTTTTTTTTTTTTTTTTGT
>NW_015667283.1:16819-19277 GCF_001515625.1 Sinocyclocheilus rhinocerous
GAAGCGTTCAAGGTCAGGGAAGCGGTCAGGGAAGCGCTCATGGTCAGGGAAGAGGTGATGGTCAGTGAAGCGATCAAGGTCAGGGAAATGGTCAGGAATGTGGTCACAAACGGTCATGGGACTTTTGCATAACACCTACCGGAGATTTTCTTTTTTTTAGTTCAGTGTTTTATTCATATGGCATGTTTTCCCTGTTTGCTCAAACAGTTTAGAAAGAAGATTTTCTCTCCCACCCTTCCCTCAAATAAAAAGAAAATTGCTTGATTGAAGAGTTGGTGTTTTTGGTATCATTTGGCTGTTTTCTCGCATAACTGCTTTCTGGCATCAGTACTTTGTGTAAGTTCCTCTCCCTGAGACCTGGGCTGCGTTTCCCGAAACTCTTAACGCTATGTCGTTTGTAAGTTATACCTTAAGTTGTACCTTTTATGTTAATACGTGTTTCCCGAAACATTCTTAGTTAAGTATACTTTCTGTAAGTCATTCGTTCGTAAGGTTAGTCTGGACCACTCTTAGCTATACCTTATCACAGTCCACTCCGGTAGTGGCCACCACTGTGCAAAAAGCTGCTTTACATTTCAGTCGATACGATTGTAATTCTGTGGCAAGAAAGTGCAGAACCAAATATTACAATTCTAAAGTTGTAATGCACCCAGTGTTCAATTAGTGTTCAACTAATTGAAGAGTTTTTATGCAAAGAATAAAACCGTTATTATACTGATGGAGGTTAGTTTTTCCATTATAATATACAGGGTCAGATTGACCTCTTTTCATGATATAGGCAAAACTAATTTTTGGGGCCTCCTTCCCTATTAATATAAAAGGCCTAATATTACCACCCAAGCAAACAATTTCTTAATCAGTGGAAATGTTAGTGTTTTCTATCACAGTAATCGCTTGCATTCAGTCAAGAAAAATTGAATGTAGCTCTTAATTTGTTTGAGAACTCTGAAAGACCATTCCATTAATAGGTGCGGCGTAGCACTTCAGGAGTTATTGCTCATAATTTTAACGGCCAGTAGGAGTCACAGCCACACATCAAGACATTGTTCAGATGATTTGTTTCAAGACATTTGACATGTTTCCGTCCTGAAATGTGTTGAACGTTTTTTACGCACCTCCACAAACCTTCCATTGCAAATTCCAAAACGTCATTCTAACCAGGCTAATAAAGGCTTGAGCCATTGATATGCAGGCTAATGCAGTTATGAGAGAGAGATATTAAGCGCATGTGAATACCTGCGTCTGTGCGTCTCTCAGAAGAGTTCAGCAGCAGCGTCTACTAATGGTGAATCTTTAAGTTAAACTGCTTCAAGAACCTCCCTACTGAGAAATATCATGTAGCTTTTCAGCTGCGAAACTATTTTATTAAATTCGCGGGGCGGTGTTGACGACAAGTTTCTGTCTGCGTGTGTGCGAGAGTGTGTGTGTCTGTGAGAGAACCGGAGAAAGTGTGATTTCTGTACATAAAGGTGGAAGACATGGAAATATTTTGTCTTTTTTTACCCTATTGTTATTTATTTGCTCAATGTCTTCTGAGGTTTTGATTCTTTTATTGTTGTAGACAGTGTTCGAACTATACCGTGGATTTTGGGGGAGCCCACTTTTTAAAAAATAATTTATGGGGGGGGGTTCGTGCGCGTGGCTTACAATGCAGCGGGAGACGTTCAAACTAATATCACATAATTTACGTCTTCTAAATCAAAGACGGCTGCGTCAGCGGAGCCAATTAGTGTCTGTGCACTATTTCATAATGGTGTCAGAATAGCTACCATGTCAAAAGATACAATTCTACAAAAATGTCGCCTGCCACGGGAGCAAATTCAGCAGCTTTTACATCTTGTTGGCCCAACTTTGTCGAGAACTCAACGGAGCTACCCCTTAAGCCCCGAAATTCAGCTGCTGGCGGCTCTCCGTTTTTATGCTGTGGGGAGTTTTCTGGAGGTTGTTGGGCATGGATATGGATATGGGCTGAGTAAGACATCGGTGTGGCGGTGTGTTCACTCAGTCACAAACATCCTGCTCCGTCATGCCACCGTTTATATAGCTTATATGCCTTTCGCCAGGCACAAAGTGATGGAGGCAAGACTTCCATGCCATTGCGGGTGTCCCGTGAGTAATTGGCCTTGTGGTCGGGACACTTTTCCCTATCGACAGCTCATCAGTGCTCGACCAGGCCTTCATATATCAGTTACTTCTATAACTGTCTGGTTCAGCTCAGCTACCAAATCTGACCTCAGAAGACTACAGAGGGTAGTCCGGACTGCTGAGCGAATCATTGGTACAACCCTCCCTTCTCTCCAAGAACTGTACTCATCCAGAGTGGGCAAAAGGGCTGGCAAAATCACTCTGGACCCCTCACATCCAGCACACTCACTCTTTGAACTGTTGCCATCTGGTCAACGCTACAGAGCCCTGAGCACCAGAACGACCAGACACAGAAACAGTTTCTTCCCTCAGG
>NW_015667283.1:19761-24150 GCF_001515625.1 Sinocyclocheilus rhinocerous
GAATAGAAAAAGAATAGAGCAAGCTAGTGTTAGAGGTCTTTTTTGCTTTTGTTAACTGTATAATGGATGGCGATGGTGCCGACGCTGATGGCTGCCTCCGTGGCGTGCTCCGCAGTTGTTTATTGTTCTATACCTGTACATACAATTGTCGATTTGTATATTTTTTATTCCTTATTTTTCAACTTCTATTTTTTTTATTTTTTTTTATCTGTGTTTTTTTTGTTCTGTTACTGTCATTCTGTTACACTGTGGAAGCTTCTGTCACGAAAACAAATTCCTCGTATGTGTAAACATACCTGGCAATAAAACTGATTCTGATCATATATATGAACATGATAATATAAATGACCCTTTCAAAAGCAAGCGAAGCCAAACAGCCAATTAATGTAGCTGGTTAAAGCAGAATACTTTTGGGCGTGAGGTTGCAGGTTCGCACACTTGCAAACTTATGCATACATACACACACATACAGAGGCGTAGCAGCCATTTTCAAAGTGTGTGTGTGGTGTGGGGACAGCTGTCAGGTGATGTGACCCTCAACGGCCAAACAAATGATGTACATAATAATGTACAAAGTACATTCATGTTCACATAAATTCTATATAGAATACCAGTTGAAAAGTGCGGTCACGCCATCTACGCTTGAAAATTCATTGCGCGTCTACATGGCGTTGCGTGGTAGTGATGGCCATACAGCTTAATTGAATATTAAAAATTAATTTAAAAATATTTTATTTTCTGCAAATTCTTGTTCTACATCTCCCCAAGTACCACTGTGGTAAATGTTATGTTGCTTTACTGTTTTATCGATTAATTGACTGTGGTTTCAGTTTGATACGTGCTCAGAACCACTCTTAAGAAAAAGATTTGCAGAGGTTTGGAAGCTGTATGGCCATCACCACGCATGCAACGCAACACTGCAGTGGATGGCGAGTGGCGCGACGCGACAAAAGAACACAATAATAAGTTATGCTATTCATATTTAAATTTACTAATTTAGCAGACGCTTTTATCCAGCGACTTACAAGTAGGAGAGGATATAACACACACTGGATCCAGTGCGAGGTCATATGCCTCATTCTTAACTGGTTCTTTTGTCGCATCACTCGCATTCGGTGTAGGCCTATGCCTTGTTAGATCAAATCATAACGTAGCAATTCGATCGCGTGATTTGAGTCATCGTGACATAACACATACTTACGGTGTTTGAAAAAGGACGTAATCATCTGCTTTTTTCTGGGGTGCATTTTACCCCCAAACCGCCCAAAGAGCAAAGTGAAATCGCGAGAGCAACAGAAGATTTGAAGCTCATGACAGTCGCGCCCAAGAGATAATTTGCCTTGTGATTGGCTGAATGTTAGTTCACTCAAACCTAAATAAACAAATCAGAGAACACGGGCGGAAATATCGGAGGTGGGTCAAACAAAGGGCGGGGGACACACATGTCCCCCCCGTCTGCTACGCCCCCTGCACACACACACATATATACAGTATATATATATATATATGTGTGTGTATGAACAAACATTATTAAACATGAAAACAACAATGACATTAATCGCCAGGTTTGAAATATTTTTGTCCAGACTTCCAGGATCAACAGTTACTGAAGGTCACTGGATATGATGACGACATAATATTTCACAGCTATAACCAGTGTTTAATGACTTGCATAATTATTAAACCAATTACTATTGGTTTGCAAATTTATTTAAACGACATTTGTGAATATAGTTAAAGCTAAATGGCACGACACAGTAGGATTTTTAGAAAGGAAAAAAAGAAAAAAGACTTAGGGAGAATCAATAAATGATTATTTACAGCCCTTAATTGTGTGAATAATACGTAATCATGAATATCATGTAATCCATAAAAATGTAACGAATCTGATTATGAGCATTTTAAAATGTAAAATACTGTCATAACCCAGCAAACATTGGTCCGACGGCAACGTCGTGTCCCTGGCCAAAAATAGTCGCGGTAGGACTACATAAATATGTAAAAAATATGTAGCACAGAACATTTCCTAAAAATGCATTCAGATACGTTTGTACATGTCTATAGTTCTCTGGGGTTGCATGTATAATTGTTACTTTGACTTTTAGCTACGTGTAGTTCAATATACACCCTGTTGTGATTCAGTTGTGAAACGTCCAGTAGGTGACGTCTTTTACACGTGCATTTATAGTCCATCATGACCCTCTATGAAATCCTTATGAAATATGCAAAAGCAATTGTGCTTACACCTTGGTTAATACTGCAAAAATTAATTTAAGTGCCCCAGGTAGTTTTTAAGAGGTTGTGAATAGACGTACACTGACGTCCTTTACACGTCTAGTCAAGCACCCATACAAAAAAAAGGACGGACTTCTTGTTTAATGTCAAATTATATTCACAAAGTGCCCTGTGTGGTTAAGTGATTATTCGACCCGTTTTCTATACATTACAATACGATTTTATAATTTTTTAAATAAAATTTATGCATATACATATAAAACAGTTATATCTCCGGTCACCATTTGAAGTCCGACTTGGATGTGGATTGCCAAAACAGTGTTGCCAAGATGTTGTAAAAAATCTCGCGATAGGATAGATCAGGGGTGGCGAACGTCGGTCCTGGAGAGCCGCGGCCCTGCAGAGTTTTGCTTCAACCCTACTCAAACACACCTGAACAAGCTAATCAAGGTCTGAAGGGTTACTAGAAACCTACAGGCAGGTGAGTTTTAATTAGGGTTGGAGCTGAACTCTGCAGGGCTGTGGCTCTCCAGGACCGGAGTTCGCCACCCCTGGGATAGATTATCTCGCGATAGGACAGTTTGTGCACTCCACACTCCAGATCAGTAGGTGGCGGTAATACAACTTTTTACGTTGGTTTGCAGTGTTGCCAAACGTACGATAATTATCATATTTGTGATAATTTTGACCTCTGTATGATGTAAGATCAATAATGAAAAAAATCCCATAATGTACGATAATTTCATAATTTTATGACAATTCAATTTATAGTAGTTGTAGTCATAGGGCTTCTATATTCATACACGAAATCGACTCATTACAATTAAATGAGCTCATGCACACCTCAGAGTGTGTTAAAGGGGTCATATGATGTTGCTAAAAATAACATTATTTTGTGTATTTGGTGTAGTGAAATGTGTTTATGCGGTTTAAGGTTAAAAAAACGGACACATACTGTACATTATTGTTTCTCCTCTATGCCCCGCCTTTCTGAAATGCGTCGATTAGCGAGGTGTGCTCTGATTGTCCAGCTATCCAGTGCGTTGTGATTGGACGAATACCTCAAGCGTGTTCTTTATGCACCAAGAGCTTGTAACACTCCAAAGAGAAAGGAAAAATTTAAATCGCATCATATGACCCCTTTAAGAATGCAGGAGGGTGCCCTGCTTTAAAGCCAACGAGCACTATGTTGCGGCCCATGACGGCAAGAACCCCCTCAACATCTGGCAACATGCAGGCTTTCGATGACAGAGGCTCAGATGTGGAGTTAACAGTTAAAGTCTGTCTACACTGGACGCGACAAAGCGAGTGTTAAAAATAATTTTATTACGTCATAAATAGAACGAGGCATCAGTTTACTGTCGGGGATTTGTCGTGTTGCATCCAGTGCAAACAGTCACTGATTATAATGGTTTCTATAGTATTTTGTCGCACTGCTCACGTCCAATGTAAACACGGTACGCCTAACGTTAGTTATCTATTGTGGTAATTTGCAGGTCGTGTCAAAAAGTTGTTGGTTTATATAAATAGCTGTATTCTGTACGTTTGACTCGTGTACGATAATTTTCTTCCAAATACGATAATTTTGAGCTTCTGGTACGATACTTGGACATTTCCAATCTGGCAACACTGGCAGCCAAACAACACCAGAAGAAGTAGAAGTGTTAACGCATTTTTTCGTATCTTTCTACAAACACAAGGAGAGAGCTTTTGTTGTGTTTCGAAGGTTTACGAATTATTAAAAATCTACTGTTGGGTACGTACAATTTTGTAATATTTTATTAATGGGGTTGAGTTTTACTTTTGTAAGGAAATTAACTCATTTATTTTTATAATTAAATTAATTATTATTATTTTAGCTCAGGTTTTGAGAGGAATCGATTCTTAAAGATTCGATGTTGATTTCTTCAAGTTGATCTGATTCAACTACTTAGAGCTTAAACTGTATCAACGGTTCGTCCGTCCAACGTTAAAATCAGTATATCTTAACGATTCTGTTCATATTACTTCGTGGCCAACGACAACATAAACAAAATGGTAATCTTATTAATTTTGAGCAAGGTAACAAGGATCTGGGCAGAGTTTTAACTTTAAAATTACACGACACAAGACAATACTTCTTTATAAATGAAACAAGAATTTATTGGCTATTCT
>NW_015667283.1:24160-24524 GCF_001515625.1 Sinocyclocheilus rhinocerous
TTAACGATTCTGTTCATATTACTTCGTGGCCAATGACAACATAAACAAAATGGTAATCTTATTAATTTTGAGCAAGGTAACAAGGATCTGGGCAGAGTTTTAACTTTAAAATTACACGACACAAGACAATACTTCTTTATAAATGAAACAAGAATTTATTGGCTATTCTAGATTACATTAAATTAAGCTAAAACACACACATACACACACACACATACAGTTTTGAAGAATGAGAGTTAACGGAGTTTGCATGAAGTTCCCAAAGTTCTAACACTCGTTTTTCCACGAGTTCTTTAAATTCAACCTGAGAGAATCACAAAGCAGAGATTTGTCTTACGTTTACTACTTTAAGATCACTTCAGCA
>NW_015667283.1:24790-28313 GCF_001515625.1 Sinocyclocheilus rhinocerous
ACACACACACACATACAGTTCTGAAGAATGAGAGTTAACGGAGTTTGCATGAAGTTCCCAAAGTCTAACACTCGTTTTCCACGAGTTCTTTAAATTCAACCTGAGAGAATCACAAAGCAGAGATTTGTCTTACGTTTACTACTTTAAGATCAATTCAGCACCGATTTCAGCAGATAGGAGACTTTGTTCGTTACTTGCGTTTGTGATGAAAGCTTCCTTGTTGGCTGCTTGAGGGAATCCCGGGCTTTGGATTGGTTGCTGAGATGACGTCTGGATGACGTCCTTTTGGGAGAGCCCTCGGTGGTGATTGGTTGGTTGCCTGGTGACGCAGAGGCTTTGGCAGTTCTTCTGAGAGAGTTTAAGTTTGCAAGACTTTAGGCTTTCGAAGATCTCTGGCATTCACGAAGCTTCAACGGAATGTTTGAGTTCTGGATGGCCCAATCTCGTGGTGGTGAGCGTGTGAACACAAGTTGGAGTGCTATTAACACGGCGAAAAGAAGCGAGCGGCTCAGAGTGAAAGAGCCCTCTGGTTTTAAGCCAGTCGAGTTGGTCCATCCCTGAAGCGATTGTTCCAATCCGGAGGTTGTAAAAAGGTCCTTGTCATAGACCTGCTATTATTCTCATTTGGATGTGGAGATATAAAATTGTCTCTTTTGTTGACGGGATTATTAATTTATGTGTTAAATGGTCATGGGTATCACGCATCTGGTCCCTGAAAGCCCGTAAAACAAAGATAGTTTGTATCCTCCGGGTGAGTTAGGGTCTTAGCACTGCTTTTCTTTGAGTCTCTTGAGAAGATAAGCCAAATGGGACAGGAACTGCTGAGACACTGCACTGACCCTGTATTAGTTTTACGACCGCAGATGGCTGCGGAGGATACTCTTCAGTTTGTTTCTATGGAATGTGGTTGTTTCATGTTTGACTCCATAGTTTAAATGGGTCTGTTCGAAGACAGAAATCCTACAAAATGATGTAAGTGTTTCTCTCTTGTGGCATTCCAGTACAGTGCTGAGGTCAGCTTTGTTGGTGATGAAGCCAGATATATATATATACATAGTAAGGCTGACTGTAATTATATAATTATACCGTGTAACTAGATGGGAGTAGGGAGAACACTGCATTTTCATCTCCAGGGCAGCCGCTAGTCCTTGTTCTGACTCAGGGTCAGCGAATTCTTTGATGAGGGCTTCTCGGAGCAGGTGGTAATCAGTCTTTGTGTGAGCAGATAGGAAACTGCGCACTTCAGGGCTGACTGTTGTTCAGAGCAAATATAGTCTATCTTTGTCAGTGACATTGGGTCTCATTCCCAGATGGAAATCGACATCTTGCAGATAAGCTTGGACATCCTGGCTACCTGGCACACTTGGGGTGAATTTGCCAATGTTTCTGGCGAGCTTGTCGAGGTCTTTGAGGTCCAAGCCATGCGATGCTCTGTGGCTGGCTGGAGCAAGTTCTCTTGGCTTTGTTGTGATGTAAGGTTCTTCAGAGGGAGTCGGTGAATGTTTCAGCACTGCCCCCTCCCCCTTTTGCTCACGTGTCAGTCGAGGAACAGGTGACCCGGTCCTGCTTATCAGGGGTGAGACGGGTGCCCGTCGTGTCCTTGTAGGCTCAGGGCGCAGCTCGTAGGCATGTCTGAGTTCCTCTCTGATGCTGTCGGACTTCTCTTTGATGTAGTCCAGCTGTAGTGTTAGGCGACTGATCTCGTTTCTTGACTCATCCAGGTGAGTTTCAAGGGCTTTAATTCGGCCGTTCTTGTCTCTGAAGTCGGCCTTTGCCTTTTCCAGGAGCTGTTCGGCATATTGTAGCTTGCTGGAGAGATCAGCGTGGTCAGCCTTGCCTCGTTCCATTTCTTGGATAGCGGCTGCTAGGGTCTCTTTTAGCCTAGTGATCTCCTCCTCAGCGCCTTGTTCCACTTCATCAGGCCCTTCCCGTCGTTCCTGAGCCTCCAGTTCTAGCTGTTCGACGCGTTGTTGCGCGCGTGTTATCTCCTGCTGGAGATGGGCGGCGTGCCTGTCGCTCAGCTTGAGGGTGGCGATGAGTGTGTGGCTTAAGGAGCCGGTGATCTTTGCTAATTCTTTGTGACTGTAGCTCTGACTTGGGTCTTGTTTCATGAGGTTTGCTATGTTGTCATCCAGCTGGTCTTGTGTCTGATGCCTCAGTGTTTCAGCAGCCTTAGGTAGGAGGCTGTCTGTTGCAACACATAGCCAGGTTTCGAGGTCTTCCCAGTGGCCAACAGAGTCTGTTGTGCGAGACATGTTTTGGCACGGTGAGGGAGATCTAGAACCTAGACTGACACAGACCTTGAAGAAGAGGAAACAAACAAAACAAAACAAACAAGGCAAAACAAAGGTGTAAATGTGCAATGTCACGTGTGGTTTGACAGTGAGTGTGTAAGGGACAGGTGAGTGTAGTTCTCGGTGACTGTGATTCTCTGGTGGGCGTGCTCCTAATTTGTAGTCTCTGTGGGGAAAATTAGTAAGCACAGTTAAACACACCTGAACCAGCTAATCAAGCTCTTATAGGCATACTAGAAACTTACCAGCAGGTGTGTTGAGGCAAGTTGGAGCTAAACTCTGCAGGACACCGGCCCTCCAGGACCGAGTTTGGGCACCACTGCCATAAACCAATTAGATCGTTTCTAGATGAGTGTTCAATTTTTGGCGAACGCCTATCATTCCTCTGGTTGACCTGTTTTAGCCTTAGCTGGGTAGGGTTTCACAAGAGAGTGGAAGGTAAAATGGAAGACAATTTTGAACCAACGTTCTCAAGTTTCACAAATACCTGTTCAATTGCTAAAAATCTCTGCTTTATGATTTTCACAGGCAAAATCCCAGCAAACAGCCGCAGTAGTCACCTCAGAAGAAAACAGCTGAGAGAGAGAAGAAGGAGAGAGAAGTTTTGCTCCCAATGCTAGGAAAAATGACAGGGTGGTGGCGCTGTTAAATTGATACACCTAGGGGGTTGGTTTTGCTGTGTTAGCAGGATAAAACTAACTTAACCTAAGTACTGAGGAAAACCCTAATTTTCCCTTTGGGGGTTTTGCCACTAACAGGCTTAAGCCAAACGGGCAAACCTATGAAAATTTTGCTGGGTTAATTAAATAACTGAAGGAGAGAGAAAAGAAAGCCTAACAGGTAGCCGCAGAACTTATTTGCAAATGAAATTAGAATTTCAAGTTAGAAATGGTATTTCCTGGTTAAAATTTAATGATGTTATCATTAAAATTGATGAGAGTAATTAAAATTACCATTAATTAATCAATATCTTGAAGCAGGATAACCCAAACCCTAATAAGCTAACCATGAAATAAAAATTTCAGAGCATTATTGACAGTTAAGGATTAAAATCTTAATGATGTTTGTCATTAAAATTATCAGAGCAATTACAATTGAACTGATCAGCAAACATTGTTGCAATATGGAAACAGGAACTGTAATTACTGTAATTAAGAAATTAAAATTTCAAATTTGTAATTAATTATTCAATTAAATTAGAAACTTTGAATCCCTTGAATCCCTAAGTT
>NW_015667283.1:32623-37970 GCF_001515625.1 Sinocyclocheilus rhinocerous
GGTAGCAGAATGAGTATAATTAAATTTTCTTTTCTTTCCCTTTTTTTGTTAAGTTTGATTTAGAAGGATGCTTCTAAACCGGTGTTTGGAAATGGGGATTTCTAAATACCAGGACTGTGATTGTTATTAAAATTCCTCCAGGTGAAGGAAAAACAATAAAAATGACAGTATTGGTTTCTTAGCTGGTAAGATTGACACCATACACCAATTAAATCGTTTCTAGATAAGTGTTCAATTTTTGGCGGACGCCTATCAGTCCTCTGGTTGACCTGTTTTAGCCTTAGCTGGGTAGGGTTTCGCAAGAGAGTGGAAGGTAAATGGAAGACAATTTTGAACCAATGTTCTCAAGTTTCACAAATACCTGTTCAATTGCTAAAAATCTCTGCTTTATGATTTTCACAGGCAAAATCCCAGCAAACAGCCGCAGTAGTCAACTCAGAAGAAAGCAGCTGAGAGAGAGAAGAAGGAGAGAGAAGTTTTGCTCCCAATGCTAGGAAAAATGACAGGGTGGTGGCGCTGTTAAATTGATACACCTAGGGGGTTGGTTTTGCTGTGTTAGCAGGAAAAACGAACTTAACCTAAGTGCTGAGGAAAACTCAAATTTTCCTTTTGGGGTTTTGCCACTAACAGGCTTAAGCCAAACGGGCAAACCTATGAAAATTTTGCTGGGTTAATTAAATAACTGAAGGAGAGAGAAAAGAAGGCCTAACAGGTAGACGCAAAACTTAATTGCAAATGAAATTAGAATTTCAGATTAGAAATGGTATTTCCTGGTTAAAATTGAATGACGTTATCATTAAAATTGATGAGAGCAATTAAATGTAAAATTAATCAATAAGTACCTTGAAGCAGGGTAACCCAACCCTAATGAGCTACAGATTAAATTAAAATTTCAGAGCATTATTGACAGTTAAGGATTAAAATCTTAATGATGTTTGTCATTAAAATTATCAGAGCAATTACAATTGAACTGATCAGCAAATATTGTTGCAATATGGAAACAGGAACTTAGCTGAGTTAATTAAATAACTGAAGGAGAGAGGAAAGAAGGCCTAACAGGTAGACGCAGAACTTAATTGCAAATGAAATTAGAATTTCAAGTTAGAAATGGTATTTCCTGGTTAAAATTTTATGATGTTATCATTAAAATTGATGAGAGCAATTAAATTTAAAATTAATCAATAAGTACATTGAAGCAGGGTAACCCAAACCTGATGAGCTAAAGATTAAATTAAAATTTCAGAGCACTATTGACAGTTAAGGATTACAATCTTAATGAGGTTTGTCATTAAAATTATCAGAGCAATTGCAATTGAACTGATAAGCAAATATTGTTGCAATATGGAAACAGGAACTGTAATTAATTATTAACTGAAATTAAAATTTCAAATTTGTAATTAATTATGAAATTAAATTAGAAACTTTGAATCCCTAAGGATAGCAAGTTACTAATACCCACTGATGTTCCTACAATCATAAGGGCAATTATAATTAGCTTAATCCGTACCATCCCAATAACTTACAAATGCAATCAAAAATTTCAGAGCCCTATTGATAGTTAATTATTAAAAATGTAATGTTGTTGTCATTAGATTATAAGAGCAATTTATAATTAAATTAATCAGTAGATATTGTTGCTATGTGAAAGCAAGAACTTAAATTATTTTTTGAAATGAAAGGAAAATTCCAAATCTGTAATTAATTATGAAATGAAATTAAAATTTCAAATCCATAATTACTTAAATTCGTAATATCTACTGATGTCATTCATATTATAAGAGCAGTTCAATTTTCCAGGATCAATTTTCGAAACGAAACAACAACAGCTATGGCCGTTTAAACTGCTAGGAGTAAACAAGCTGAAGGGATATGGACAAACCTTTAAACAAACGTGATTATAACCAATTGTGAGATAGCTAATCTGACGTTTGGTAAAAATCGCGTTACAATAAGGTTTATAAAGTTTGCATTTGTCTGTTCTTTTCAATGGGAGGAGAGGAAGAGAGAGATAGGATGAAATCAGTATGAAAGAGAGAGAGATTAGGTGAAAGAACCCACTAGTGTGAGGGTTCAGATACACACGTTTACATCACATCAACACTTCAAAACACTGCATTTAAGACCACACAATGCTACGTGCTAACCGCTAGCCTTCAATGCTACTAGCTTTGCATATGCTTCAATGCAAAAGCGTTAGCTTCAGTTAGCTTAGCTCATGCTATTTGTTTACAAATAGCTCAAAAATGGCGCTGGCGAACTGCGCTTGCACACTTGACAGTTACCTCCGGAAAGGGTTTCTTAGAACTTCCGGGTTACGGCTGTTACTATGGCAACGTATCCTGTAATAACTAGCTTGTGCTACACACAGTCGATGGTTATACACAGTTTAAGTATATCGCAGGAGATGTCAGCGCATCTCACACTACACAACCAAAAAGCAGTATAGATTCTAATCTTTTCTTATAGCGCTGAACAATCTCACCTCGTTAGAGTGAGGTAAATTAATGTACAGATTTACTGCAATTAATTCAAAATGACATTATTGCAGATCTCGGCGGATCTAAGTACTTAGTCTATTTATACAGACAAAAACACACGTGGATTTGACCACAATTCTTACTTGATCAAGATTTCACAATTCTCCCAAGAAAAATAGCGTTCGGATACTCTCTGAGCACCGCGTTTTCAAGTTCACTAGTTTTAGTGAATTAAATTGCAAGAGCATTAATTAGCTAAGTTATTAATAAAATAAAAAATGAGTTAATTTCCTTACAGATGGTGGAGAAAATAGCTGGCAAAGATTTGGCTTAAAAAAATTAATGACATCAAGATATTATTGTGAATCTTTCCTATTTTTATCCGGAAGAATAGATTAGATACAGAGAAACAGAGTTGTTGTGTTACTGGATACTTTATTGTGGCATACCAGCGTGTTGAATGAATATAATGAAACTCGAGTTGTGTTTAAAAAAAGTGAACTGCAGTAAAACATAAACATTTTGTCTGTCGGGACAAAATAAGTCGCTCTAGAAAAGCGCACGAAGAAAGAAATGAGTGTGTTCCTCATTTTCTTCTCTCTTAAAAGGCAGCAGAGGCTTTGGCAGTTCTTCTGAGGGAGTTTACGTTTGCAAGACTTTAGGCTTTCGAAGATCTCTGGCATCCACGAAGCTTCAACGGAGTGTTTGAGTTCTGGATGGCCCGATCTTGCTTCTTTTCGCCATGTTAATAGCACTCCAACTTGTGCTCACATGCTCACCACCACGAGATCGGGCCACCCAGAACTCAAACACTCCGTTGAAGCTTCGTGAATGCCAGAGATCTTCAAAAGCCTAGATTCTCTCAGGTTGAATTTAAAGAACTCGTGGAAAAACGAGTGCTAGAACTTTGGGAACTTCATGCAAACTGCGTTAACTCTCATTCTTCAGAACTGTATGTGTGTGTGTGTGTTTAGCTTAGTTTAATGTAATCTAGAATAACCAATACATTCTTGTTTCATTTATAAAGAAGTATTGTCTTGTGTCGTGAAATTTTTAAAGTTAAAACTCTGCCCAGATCCTTGTTACCTTGCTCAAAATTAATAAGATTACCATTTTGTTTATGTTGTCGTTGGCCACGAAGTAATATGAACAGAATCGTTAAGATATACTGATTTTAACGTTCGCTGGACGAACAGTATATACAGTTTAAGCTCTAAGTAGTTGAATCAGATCAACTTGAAGAAATCAACATCGAATCTTTAAGAATCGATTCCTCTCAAAACCTGAGCTAAAATAATAATTAATTTCATTACAAAATAAAATAAAAAATGAGTTAACTTCCTTACACTTGTTTGACACGAAGGAACCAAAAGAAATTATGCGCACATTGTCAACTGAAACTAAGTTTGGCTAAAATTAGCTAGTATGTTAAAAGGTTAATGCTAGGGCTTTATTTACCCTAAAAAGAAACTCTGCTGGCTCGAAATCAAAAGTTGAGAAAACGTAAAAGTTTAAGGCAACCGCAGCTCCAGAAAATTTTTGAGTTTCCTCAACTTGTTGTTTTCAGTTTATACAACAGAAAGTTGAGAAAAGTCAAAAATCTCCTCCAAAAAAAGTTGAGAGAACTCAAAAATCTACTGAAGCTGATTATCTTAAACTTTTAAATTTTCTCAACTTTTGATTTTTTACAGTGTATAAACCACCATGGGGTTTCTACACTTTAGTTGTGCTATTTTATGCAGTTAAACAAACTTCTTGGTGGGAAATTGATAGTTTTGTGAAAGAAAACTTTTTAATTAAAAGGAAAAAAAACATGAATTTGTTAAAATCTCAAAGAAATGGATATGTTATTAGTGTAGTAGCTAAGACATGCAGCAGATAAGAGCACATCAGTATGTTGAATGATTCAGTAAAAGTTATTACTGTCAGCTGTAGCCTTCTGTGAGAGTTTCTTTCAGAAAAAAATAACCTGAAAGAGATTGTAATATGTTAAACAAAATGTAGGAGGAGCTCAAGAATAACACGCTGAAGTCTGTAAATGAATTTTAACATGGATGTTTTCAGTAACTTCTTTAAAATTATTTTGTAATTTTAGATTTGCTAAGCATGTCCTCTGAGTACCAAAGGAAGTGGAGACGCCAAAGGGCAAGGGTTGATGCCTTAGTGGAACATGATAGCAGCTCTGAATCAGAGGGGTCAGTGGAGCCAGTCATGGCGGGGCAATCCCGTCACGGTGGGATCAACACATGATGAATTTCATCCTATTGGCGGCTGTAGTTCTTCCATTGGCACAGCAGCGGGGTACATTAGCGGTGATACTGAAGAAGAAAACAATTATGACACTGATTCTTCTGAAAGCCAACTGTTGAAACACCATCTCTCCACAAGGACTTGGCTAGTTGGGCTACTGCTACAAACCAGACCCACAATGCACTAAATGAGCTTCTTCATGTGTTCAGACGTCATGGCCATACACTTCCCAAAGACGCTAGAAGCCTGCTTGATACTCCATAAGAAGCGCATCTGTGTAAGTTTAAAATGTGACAAAGAACATGTCTATCTATCTATCTATCTATCTATCGCTCTGTCTCTATCTATCTATCTATCTATCTATCCGTCTGTCTGTCTATCTATTTATCTATCTATCTATCTATCTATCTGTCTGTCTATCTGTCCGTCCGTCCGTCGTTCTATCTATCTATCTATCTATCTATCTATCTATCTATCTATCTGTCTGTCTGTCTGTCTGTGTGTCTATCTATCTATCTATTTGTCTGTCTGTGTATCTGTCTGTCTGTGTGTCTATCTATCTATCATCGTCTGAATGTCTGTCTATCTGTCTATCTATCTATCTATCTATCTGTCTGTCT